>NC_071111.1:18375000-18675000 GCF_024256425.1 Clarias gariepinus
TTCCAGGATTAAAGTTTATGTTTTATTTGTTGTTTAGAAGCCCAGTTCGTGTACATAGACTTGTTAAATACTTTGTGTTTCTCTTAAAATTAAAAATAGAGAACTTCTCTTACTAAGCATGCCAGACCACTAGACCTAGATTGTTTTTGCCAAGAAAGCCTTAATGGAAAGGGATGGACTGATGTGGGAGCAACTAGGGAAGGCAGCACACACTGTGGGAATGGCTAAACACCATGTGCCCTCTCGGAAAATTTGGTGAGGAGTGGTCCCTCACTCAGTAGCGAGTCATTATCCTCCCTCCATTCTCCACTGTGGACGTCTCTCCACTTTCTTGCTCTGCTGAGAACATACCCTTACCCCTTTGCTGCATAGAAAATGCCACTTTGGCTCATCATTGGTGACACTCATTCTCATCGGTCACTATGTAGCTCCATTTTCGGTGCCAAATTGACTTCCTACAGCTGCTGTCAAAAATAACACTCCCCACTTGTGCACTAATTTACCAATATGAACATTTCATAGTAACTTAATTGATATTAATGACAGTGCCACAATTCATACAACATATTGTGAATATGCTGTATGTATATGAATGAATACCTTCTAAAAAACACAATTCATAATGCATTATAAAGCACTATAAAATAACATGACATTTCTTTTCTGTACATAATTTAAACTCTAATGAAATCTAATGACTAAATTTCTTATAATATTCCCAAATTCATCCTTCATCCTCACACTAGAATATATAAAACTGACAAAGTAAATCTTCTGTTTGAGGGGATTTATTGTAAGAGATATAAGAGCAAATAATAAAGAATAAAAAGTGCATGCATTTGTGCGTGCATGTGTGTGAGTGTGTTTTAAAGCTCACTTAAGTATTGTATTGAGTGTTGAGAAAATTCTGCAAACATATTATGCGTTTGGTGTATAATTATCTCAAAAATGTCTCTGCTGCTGTATCATGGCCCTTGAATTTGCCCTTGTTTACATGACTATGTTGAGAAGCAAAGGCTTACCAACACTCTGGGTCACTTTCTTTATGCTATTGTTGCACCTCAAAAGCATTAGTCATTAATGAGCTTTATTTTGTTTAATAAAAATAGTTCACCTCTGATCCTGTTTATCTGATCATACAGTAAACCCTTAATTATGAGAAATAAACACACCAGCTCCACATGCAAGGCATCAATGATGCAATAAAATGAGCTGTTTGAAGCTTTAAATGTGTAGTGAGGGTTCTGTACTGTTATGAAATGGATCTGGAGATAAAATGAGTTCAGTTACACAGCAGTTGTTGAACAGTACAGTAGGATGTTAAAACAGTAGTATATGTTAAAATATTAATTTAAAAGTGTTTACCAAACGATTGGTTTAGTGAGCAAAATGTAGCTGACTTAAAAAAATAAAAAATCCATTTTAATGGATCTTTATGTAAACCAGGTATTATCCCAAAACTTTTATAGCCTGGGGAAAAATTTTTAAATAACAATAAATAATTTATATATAAATTATTAAGCAACCACATTAAATGATTTGTACATTATATATACTGAATAGTCATTGTAGTCGACACTGTTTATTATTAATGTGCTATTTTTGTTTATTTGTTGGTGAGTTGCTGCGATTTTTACAATTACAATGTTTATAATTAAACACATTAAAACCAGCTTAAAATTTAATAATGAATACAATAATTTTTATAATAATAAATTTCTAATTTCCAAAAAGGTTTTTTTCTATAAGAAATCTGGAAACCCATCCCTGATCCACCCTATCTGCTCCCGGGGTGTTCTTCATGGCTGACCCTGCACTCTCACCCCAGTTACACTGGGATATGAGAAGAAGGACTTTCACTGTGCTGTAATGTATACTGTATGTGGCAAATAAAGGCTTACAGTAGCTGGCTTAACATTCAAACCTTCCTAATGATTGTGTAGGGGCCCTTGTGCAACCAAACACAGTACAGTGCTGATGGAAAGTTTTTAGAACCTTTAAAGTTTTTTCATCTTTTGTTATGTTCTACACTTATCCTAAAATGCATTCAAATCCTTTTTGCTCTCATTATTCTAGACGTCCTACTCCACAATGACAAAGATAAATACAAGTGTTTGGAGTGTTTTGCTTAAACAGATCAAGTTCTAGTGAATTTCGCAAACCACTCCTGAACATTTTTTGCAGTGTAGTCGGGTGAATTATCCTGCTGAAAGAGGCCACTTTTGTTAGGCAATACCACATGCTTAGATAGGTGGTACTTAGGTGGATTAGGCTAATTGACATTCATAAATTGCCCATAGTGTGTGTGTGTGTGTGTGTGTGTGTATGTGTCCTGCAATAGACTGGCACCATGTTCACGGTGTATCCTGCCTTGTGCCTCGTCTAGAGCCTCCAGGGCTCCTTTAAATAATGAATGAAGGATGATGATAATGATTTTTATTATTAGAATAAGCATTTGTTAACTGAAGGATATTTTATGCTTTGGCATTTCACTGACATGGTTTGGGTTCACATATTTTCACAGAGGGAAGTGTCACTTCAAGAGTTTTCTGACCAATCACCCTTATTCCACTGAATGGGTGAGTTAATACAAATTTATATGCACAACCACCACCATCTCCATTACACATGCAGCACATACTTGCTGGCAGTAGTAGTCATTTACTTCTCACAGTTGCAGCATACGGTATTTCTTCTCACATATATATCATACCCATCACATCAGTATATTTTGTCGATTAGAGAATATTGCCTTTGTAGGACACTTTTGGAGGTGTGCTTGCTCTGCCTGAAGTCATAAAGGACAGAAATAGAACAAGCACAGAAAATGGTTGTAAAGTGAATGAATCAATCAGGATTGCAGAGCAGGGGCACACCTCACATAACCACCACCGCACTGGCAGTAGTTCAGTCCGAGTCTGAAACTGATGAAAGTTTTTGTCATAAATTACACACAAACCTTCAAGTGCCAAACCCAAGATGGCCATCTCTTATCACAAACTACATTTAATCACACCATTGTTAAACCTTTCGGCTGGTATGTGCCTTCCATTCCTTAAAAATTTCTTTCTTTTGATAGACATCCTTTTTATGACTCATTCCAGATCGTTTGTGATAAATGGTGTAATTATTATGACATAGGTAAACTGACTTTCACCCTAGTTGTATGCTGTTTCTCTTTTAATCTAAGTGTGTCTAACAGTGGTATTGTCAGTGACGTTGATAGATTAGTGAATAATAGCTGGTTGTGGACAATTTGGTTGTACAATCTGCTGCAGTGACGTGAGCATCTACATTCTCAGCGTCTGAAAGGTTAAAGTGCATACACGCTTCTCAGGGAAATTAATATGCCTGGCAGGCACTGCCATCAGATTCATTTTTCATCTTACACTGCATGTAGGGAAGAAACCAACCTGAGTAACACACTGACCTAACACTTTAAATAATATAATTGGAGTTGGCTGAAATTTATCAACTTTTTTTTTTTTTTTTTTACAGATTTTAGTTTATTCAAATGTTTTATCCAATCTGAACCTGCAGAGGTTTAAGCACTGCTAATTAGAACCTTCATACTTTTTAAACCATTTTGACAGAAAAGTAGGAAAAATATCAAACATACATATAGTTATAAATGTACACATTTGAGTGTTTCTTTTTGCCAAATTCGGTTGTTTCAATTACACTAGCAAGATTTTTTTTTTTTAAAGTATTTTCTTTGCTGTTTGTTGTTGGGCATTATTGAGAATGGAGCTCATGACTTTATCAGTAGCTAAGAACATTCTTTAATGAAACTTAACTGCTGTACCACTGGTTCCTTTAAATTCTAACAATAATGGAACAATGAATCTATTTGTGTTTCTTTTAGAGTACGTATATAAAATATTGTGTGTGGCAAGTGGCAGTAAATAGTTGATTTGATGACATAATTAAATTACCCTATATATAATAGCTAATGTAAGCCCTTGCAGCAAGTGTTTGATATCCTTGTTTTATAAGCATTATTTATTTTATTTTATTTTATTTTGTTTTTAGAAAAATCAGGCATCAGGAATGGGCTGGCCATTTTAAAAAAAGTATATTGAAATTTATATAATATAAAAATTAACAAGCTAATGCAAGCATAAATTATGTACAGTATTTGCAATCATAATGGTATGCAAAAAGTTTTAATCTCTTGTCAATAAATTGGTTCTGGGGATATTTTATATAGATTTAAGTCCCTGCACTGGTTTTCTGTTTTCCTGTGGCAACACAGTGGTTTAATGACGCCTTGCCTGTCCAGGGTCTGGGTTCAATTCCTGTCCTGGGGTCTATCTGTTTGAACAGTTCTTCACAGTTTGAAATATACTAAATTATGGCTCATAGAAATAATTTATTTCTGTTTTTTTTTTTTTTTTAGGACACAAGAGGTTTTTTTTATAATTGTTATTTATAAGGTGCTATATTTTTATATAGTACATGTTATTTGCTGCTATATACATAAATATTTTTTATTATTCCTAAAAATATAATATGGTTAGAAAAATAACATTGTTTATATGGCTTAAATTAAATTTTATTTCGTTAATAATAATAAAATGTAAAAAAAAAAAAAAATCGCAGTTCAATTAGAATGAAAGTGATACTTTTTGAGCCTCGTCGGCTCCCGTACTGAGCTGATGCAAAAGGTGGAGATCATGGCCGTTTCCGCAAGTGAAGCGTAATGTTTGTGCTACATTTTAAACGACCACTACCACTAATATAAGTGCACTAGTTAGGGTGTATGTGAATCGATTCAATATTTTATATAGTGTATTTAGTGTTTCCTATAGATAGACGTTTGGGACGTAACCTCGGACTTCGGACCCTCGTCATAGCAACATTACAGCGCATACGCTCTGTCTGTGGTACAACTTTAATACATCGAAAAGTAAGCCATACTTAGACTGTAAATACAGAAAAAAATGTCGAATATAGGGACAACTCGGACACGGACGTCCGCGTTTGACTTTCATGAACAAAATATATACATACAAAACCTAAAAAGAATGGGATTGTAAACGACAATAGGCAAGATCAATATGGAATAACAACTATTATCATAAACATATTTATTTTCTAAGCATTAGTTATAATAGCATGTACACAAAAAACAAAGACTTGTTTTCGGCTGACAGTTTATATGGCCCCTTAAAAGTGTGTGTGTGTGTTGTATGAATATGTGTAGGTGGAGTTGAGTGTTATGGCAGAAAGCTCCCCGGCAGAGAAACACTTCAGATTTGTGGTCGTAGGTGGAGGAATTTCAGGGGTCACCTGTGCAGAACAGGTAAATTCATCAGCTTTGATTTTATAGTGAGCTGTTGTTTATGCCTGGTGTTTATATCCATCCAGACATATTTTATGGGTTCTCTTTTTTCCCCTCTCAAGCTGGCCTTCCAGTTTCCTAAGGACGAAGTTGCTCTTCTGACCGCTGCTCCACTGGTGAAGACCGTGTCTAATTTAAGACAGGTCTGTTTTCAAAATCTAAACAAAAGTTACAGGAACATTTATTTCCATAAGTAGCCTAGACACACGTCCAGTCAGTATCTGGTGTGGCCACCAGCTGCTTGAAGTACTGCAGTGCATCTCCTCCTCATGGACTGCCTATTGGTCCTATTTGTGTTCCTGGTGTGACTCGGGCAGTTGTTGTGGCCATCCTGTACCTGTCACACATGTGTGATATTCGGATGTACCGATCCTGTGCAGGTGTTGTTACACGTGGTCTTCCACTGCGAGGATGATCAGCTGTCCTTCCTGTCTCCCTGTAGCTGACTGTGAGAGGTGTCTCACAGTGTGGACATGGCAGTGTTTTGCCCTAGCCACATCAGCAGCCTCCCTGCAGCATGCCTAATGCACATTCACACAGATGAGCAGGGACCCTGGGCATCTTTCTTTGGGTGTTTTTCACAGTCGATAGACAAGTCTCTTTAGTGTCCTGCGTTTTTAGAACTGTGACCTTAAATGCCTACTTTCTGTAAGCTGTTTAGGTCTTAACGACCATTCCACAGGTGCATGTTAATTAATTGATTATGGTTAATTGAACATTCATGGAAAACATTGTTTAAACCCCTTGCAATGAAGATCTGTAAAGTTATTTGGATTTTTACAACATTATTGTTGAAATACACAGTCCTGAAAAAGGGACGTTTCTTTTTTTGCTGAGTATATATATATATATATATATATATATATATATATATATATATATATACACACACACACACATACGGTAAGCTATGTTGTGTCACGTTTTTGATTGTTTCTTCTCCACACTCTGTCCAGTAATGTTAAGCTATCATGGTGATTGGCCCCAATGAGTGATGCATATAGCCACGTCCACCTCGAAGGAAATTATTCTCATTCATCAAAAAAACGTCAGGGTCCAGATGGAAGGGTCGCCATTCGGTGATGCCTGGCCTATGGGATAATTTTACCATATGACATATTTTTTTTATTTTATGACATAAATAGCTCTGTTTAGTGATTAATATGCATTAGAATACGCATAATATGCACAGAATAATGAAAATAATAGAATGATAGAGTTTTAAGGTTAACCCTGAATACATTATTTATGATTACCTGAATCTTATTGATGGTTACTTTTATTCATAGTCATGGTAAAAAAATAGCAATGGGGGGAAAATAATTGATTCAGTTATGTATTGCGATTCCCCAAAATCATTCAGATACGGTATGTTTGCACTTGAGGTGATACTGGCATAAAATAAAGACCATCCGCGGAAAGCGAGATCAAAACGTACTTTTTTTGAATTCCTTCAACATTGGTTTACAACATAAAAAAAAAAAAAATACATCAGGAGCCATGGAATTAGATTGTGTCCATTAGATAAATAGATATAACTTAAATCTGTGATAAAGATAAATCAACATAAGTCTTCTGTCATTCCAGCACGTAAAAAATTACCTACAGTATTGATACAGATCCAGAAGTTGCTCAATGTGTTTGTCGTTTTTATTTAATTTAATCCATGTGTATGATGTAACATTTAAGGTGTCCAAGACTTTGGCAGACTTTGATGTGGAAGAACAGCCATCCAGCGTCTTAGAGGAGAAGTATACTAACCTAAAGGTTATTCACTCAGCAGCCAAAGTCCTCTATGCAAAACAGCATGTGAGTCAAATTACTTTGTGTGTGGTGTATGTATGTGTCAAGTTTCCTGGATAGGTACTCCATTATTATTATTAATTAATTATTATGATTATTATTATTATTATTATTATTATTATTATCATCAATATGTCATCATGGTAATAAGTTCTTGCATGTAGGTGCTGCAGACTGAAAATGGACATAATGTCCAATACGAGAAGCTCTGTGTGTGTACTGGTGCCAGACCTAAACTTATCATTGAGAAGAACAATCACGTGCTGGGTATACGGGACACAGACAGCGCTCAGGTACTGACACCCTATTACAATGCACTATTAAAATAGATGAATGATGGATATAATGATTTATGAGTCAACACTTCTATGTATGCAAATACCTGATATATTTTGGTCTTGACTTTAATTCTCTAAATAAACTAACGTAAAAAAAAATCAGACATAAGATGTTTGTTTTAATGATTTAATTGAATTTTTTATGAGTATTCCTAATTACTTACATCACTTTTAAATTGCTTTTGGTCAGAAGTTGTATTACAAAAAACTGTACATATATGTATAAACACACAGGCTACTGTTACCCCAGTCACTGCTTTACATGTGTAAACATGTTACATCAGTTCATTTGTAACTGTGGTGTGAGCAAAAAATGTATGCCCGACATGTGATTTGCATGATAGAAGTGCAGCATGCAGTGATATATTTTTTGTGGTCTGAAGGTGTTCCTGTCATAGAATCATTACTGGTAATGAGAAATGGACCCATTACCACGAGCCTGAGAATAAATGGAGTATGGAATAAAAACATCCTCAATCGCACACCAAGAAAAAGTTAAAAAATTACCCATCAGCTGTAAAAAATTAATGCGTACAGTTTTCTGAGCTTCTCAAGGACTAGTATTGGAACATTATCAGAAAAAAAAAGGTTCAACAGTGCTTGTACAGTGACATGCTTATTAAAAAGCTGAAGCCTAAACTTTGAATTAAACGCAGAGGAGCTTATTGACAGGACATAGTGTATTGACAAACGAAGGAATTATGTCTTTTCATTTATGTTAATTATGTGTACACATACACAAGGGTAAGTCAAAAATTATTTCATTAACTTTAAGAAAAGACAAAGACATAATCCCTTTGTTTGTAATAATTCCTTTGTATATAAAGTGTGTGTGTATGTGGGTGTGTGTACAACACACACACACACACACACACACACACACTTTATATACAGGTGCAATAAATTAGCATAGCAATTAATAAGAATACCATCAAAAAGTTAATTTATTCAGTAAATTTAATTCAAAAAGAGAAATTTGTATGGTATATAGATGCATTTTACACAAACTGATAAATAAAGTGTTTATTACTTTTTCATGATTATGGATACAGCTAATGAAAACCCAAAATTCAGTATCTCTGAAAATTTTATTTTTACTTAAGACTAATTAGCGTGAATACAAGGGGTATTATGTTCCTTAAATCCATGGTATTAGAATCTTCGGCAGTGTGGGCAGGTGCTAAGTCCTGCTGGAAAATTAAATCAGCATCTGCATAAAGCGGCTCAGCAAAAAAAAGCATGAAATTCTCAAAAATTCGGTAAACAGCTGCGCTGACCTTGGACCTGATAAAATACAGAGGACCAACACGAGGACCTTCTCTTCCTCCAGACTCTGGCATCTTGAGTTCCAAATGAATGCAAAAATTTTTAGTACCTTCATCTGAAAGATGACTTTGATCCACTGAGCAACAGTCAAGTTGCTGTCCACTCTTTGTGAATCTCCCCCAAATTCTTGAATCTTTTCAAGGCTGAGGTTATCCCTGTTGCTTGTGCACCTTTTCCTACCACATTTTGTCCTTTCATTTAACTTTCAATTAATGTGCTTAGATACAGCACTCTGTAAACAGCCAGCCTCTTTAGCAATGACCTTTTGTGTCAGTTTGTGTAATGTATACAGAGTGTCAATGATTGTCTTCTGGACAACTGTCAAGTCAGCACTCTTCCCAAATTTATTCCCAATAAAAAAACATTCCAATATGAACAGCTAATTTAGTTATTTCAGTACTTACATTGTTACCTTGAAGAAAAGGTTCACTATTTGGGACCACACTTGTAGCACTGACTATAAAGTCACAGCCATACATTTTTCCATTGGTTAACTGTGCATAAACTGGCCACACCCCTAAGAAAAAAACAGAGATAAGTCAGAGGACTTTAGCACTTGCTAGTAACTAAACAATATGCAAATGTCTTCGGTTCAGCGCAAACATTAAAAAAAAATCACTGTGATATCATTTAATTTAAAATACACAATATGGTATTCTGTTTTGTTGAAGAACAAAACTCAATTTTAAGATACTGGAATTTGGGTTTTTGTTAGCTGTAAGCACTAATAATCAAAATTAAAAGAAATTAGAAATATATCAGTCTGTGTGTAATGAAGCTAAACACTGTGGAACCTTGGATTACGAGCATAATTCATTCCGGAAGTGGGCTCGTATTCCAAAACACTCGTAAACCAAATTTATTTTCCTATAAGAAATTATGGAAACTTAAATTATTTGTTCTACAGCCCAAAAAAATAAATACATACAAATAATTAATACAAAATATTAAGTAAAAATAAAACAAATTAACCTGCACGTTACCTTTCAAAAAAGTTAAAAATAAATCCCGGCAGATAACCGTTTCCCTTTGGCAATGCAGGCGCTGTGCATGTATGCGCTTGTGTGTGTGTGAGGCTAGAGTAAGTGGAGACTCTTGCTTTCAGCCCCTTCTGTCTCCCTTTCCTTATCTTACACATTAAAACTTTCTTCTCTTGTTTAAACACACTTACACACACATTAATGGAAAGACTGTTGTTCTGTTCTAAATTATTAAAGCTTTTCCGCTTTATTTTAATGTTGCTCGCGACAGCATAACAGCTCGTTAATCCATGCTCGTGTAATAATGAGATGGACAAACTCGTCGATGCCCGTTCTTTTATATTCTACATTGTCAGGTTATGGTACAAACTTTCGGGTGGATCCTGCACTTAAAAACTTAAGGGTTTAATAAAAATATTACACATGTAAATGCACTTACATATTTTCCCTTTTAGTGTTAACCTTTTTTTTTTTTTTTTTTTAGGATTTTCAGAAGAAACTTTCCAAAGCTAAGCGCATAATAGTAATTGGGAATGGAGGAATCGCCTTGGAATTGGTGTGAGTTCATATTGTGAGATTTCAGAATGGTTAATTATGTTTGATAATAATATTTATTAAACGTAGATGAGAATGCACATGCTGTGCTTATTGCATAAAATCTGTGGGTGTGTTTTTATCCGTAATTATTTGACCTTAAAATCATTGTTTTAAATCACAGCAGTTGTATCTGTTGTTTTCCAATTCCGTTTCTTTAATTTGCTTTGCATTAGACATTTTAATGTTTTTTGTTCACTGTTCTAACTGAAATTATTTAAATTATCAGCCAATCAAGGTAACCTTCGTGACGTCAAAATGAATGTGTACTATATGAGCACAGTCTCTTGTGGTTGAATCTATTACTGCACCTGCCAACAATGTATTTGTGTCTGCAGTTATGAAGTGGAGGGCTGTGAGGTGGTCTGGGCAATAAAAGACAAGGCCATAGGGAATACATTCTTTGATGCTGGAGCTGCTCAATTTCTCATCCCGTCACTGGAGGTGAAGAAGCCTGAGAAAGCACTGCCCTGCAAGAGAGCACGCTACACCACTGAAAGAGCCATAAGACCTAAAGCAGGTACGCTAAAGCATAGGTTATATTTAGGGACAGAAATCATGGTAACCAGCTAATATGATGTTATCATGATACTTACTGTAGGTGCTGATGCTTTTATATATATATCCTGTTTAAATTTTTTTTTACAGTTCTAAACAAAGTTAGTTTTGCCAAATGCTAACAAATATACAGGGAAATCTAATTTTAAAATATTGATTCTGTAGTCAGTGGTGATACTATAAATGCTAAACAAATAAATCACGATTCATACTGTAACTAAATAGTTATAATATCCGTGAACAATCAGGTTGAGTCAGTGCCTATTGCTGTGGCCTGCATATATTGAGGGTTCTCTGAAGTAGAAGTCAGAAACCTAATTTGCAAGTGCGGGAGGCAGGAGGCAGTAATGAGAGACCAGCTAAAATATTTTGTGTCCTTGTTACCCTTTGGCTGTTGCTGCATGTGTTCTAAGAATTTCTGATGATCTGCTATACTGATGTGTGTTGTTTCACATCAGGTCCAGCAGATCTTGGTAGTGCTTTAGGTCCAGACTGGCACCAAGGCATCAGTCTAAGAGGAGCAGAGGAGGTGTGTATGTGGATAGAGCAATAACACTATATTTTAGTGTTTTAGTTATATATTTTATTTTTTATAAGTACCAAGAATAACTTTGTTGTCTTTTTATTTCCAGGTGTCTCACAATGTCCATGTAGAGTATGAGTGTGAGGTCGAAGCAATTCACTCCCAGCAGGACTTTATGCAATCACCACTTTATACACAGAACAAAGATTTGGGTAATGCTGTTGCAAGTATTATGAGGGTGTTAAAGTCAAAACGGGTCTTTTGTTGAAACAGAGCACAGTTGCAGTATGAGAGTTAAAATATCTTTACTTCTCTGTATTCCCCAGCTACACTAATGCACTTATCCCAACATTTTACTAGTTCTTAGATACCATTAAGCTGGAAAGTTTTCTCATAATCAGACTGCCTGCTTGACCTTGGGACTTGAATGCTTGGAAAAAAGATGTGTTGATATACAGAATACCATATTGTGTATTTTAAATTAAATGATATTACTGTGAATTTTTTTTAAATGTTTGCGCTGAACCGAAGACATTTGCATATTGTTTAGTTACTAGCAAGTCCTAAAGTCCTCTGACTTATCTCTGTTTTTCATTAGGGGTGTGGCCAGTTTATGCACAGTTAACCAATGGGAAAATATATGGCTGTGACTTTATAGTCAGTGCTACAGGTGTGGTCCCAAATAGTGAACCTTTTCTTCAAGGTAACAATGTAAGTACTAAAATAACTAAATTAGCTGTGTGTATGATAAAGACATCTAAAAAGTGAATATATTGTTTACATTTGGCTGTGCTGTAAGATACTTACAATGCCAGCATAAAAACAGTGGCATCTTTTAATGCATTTATACCATCAAGGTAATAATTTTTACTTTTAAAAAACAAGTAGGATTTGCTGCCATAATGATTATACTGTAGACCTATTTAAAGTTTTAAATGATTGTTAAACCCACAGCTGCCTTTATAAACAGTCATAGGTCTGCATTTATTCATTTATTTATTAATACATTTACCAGTATTTTTTTTATACATTAAAAAAGGCATAATTTTTTCCTTTGGTTAAATACAGTTTGAGCTGGCAGAGGATCGTGGCCTGAGGGTTGATGAGCACATGCAGACATCTGAACCAGATGTTTATGCAGCTGGAGATGTGTGCAGTGCAGGCTGGGAGCCCAGTCCCCTTTGGCAGCAGGTTTATTCATTCATTCATTCACCCATACATTAATCTATACATAAATTTACACATTTATTTCTTGTCTCACCATTGCATTTTTTTAAAGGGAATTCTTACTGATTTAAAATATAAGTGAAAACACACCCACACAAAACTATTATGAATTCTTTATTTCTTTCTGAGGCAGGTTACACTGATAAATACACATCCTTTTCATAATATTCACATGCTGGCCATAAAAATCAAACCACATCCACATTGGTGTTTTATTTCGCTGTTTGATGACATTAAGACTCGTGTTCACTGTGTTTGTTGTGCCCCCATGTGGCAGATGCGCTTGTGGACTCAGGCACGTCAGATGGGCTTCTACGCTGCTCGCTGCATAACAGCAAATGTGCTGGGGGAGGCCATCGAGCTGGACTTCTGCTTTGAGCTCTTCTCACACATCACCAAGTTCTTCAACTACAAGGTGATTAGTTTATTTCTCCTTTCTCTTACATTAACCATCTCTCTTAATTATTAATGTTTTTAAGCTTTTATATTTTAGTGCAAGTTTCTCATCTGATTAAAGACACAGCAAAGGTTCTTTTATTCCGGCTCTCAGTCACTTCTAAAGGTCCCTTCTACTTTTCCAGCATTCCTCTATTATTTTTGTTCTTTCTCTCTGCATTACATCTGTACTCGGTGCAAAAAAAGCTGAAAGGAATCCTGTTTTTTTTTTGTAGTCTAGTGTTTAAAACTAATATTTAGGTGGAAAAAAGCACATAGTGGCATATAAGGAAACTTGCTATTTATTAAATAATTAAATAGATACTGTGGCTTGTTAAAATCTATTTGCAAATGCTTTTTACAGTGGCCATTGTCACAAGGGATTTATGTGTTGTGTGTCCTACAGGTAGTGCTCCTCGGCAAGTTTAATGCTCAGGGCCTGGGCTCGGATCACGAACTGCTGGTGCGCTGCACTAAAGGTTTGGAGTACGTGAAGGTGGTGTTGAGCGGAGGGCGCATGGTGGGGGCTGTGCTTATTGGAGACACAGACCTGGAAGAGACCTTTGAAAATCTTATCCTCAACCAGATGGATCTATCCTCATATGGCGAGGAGTTGCTTAATCCTGACATTGACATAGAGGATTACTTTGACTGAAGTTAAAGGGATTGTGCATAAATGACAGAATGTCAAAAAGTGCAATATCAAATTGTTTTGTCATTGGTAATTTAAAGCTGTAATATAATTTCAAAGAATGTTCATTAGATTATTAAAATATTATTAAAAGGTAACTTTTAATACTTTTTTTTAAATAAGCTTTGCCCCAAAGTGAAACACTCTTGCTCAGCTCTTTTGACCATTGTAAGTAAGAAATGGTATGGATCTTGATTTTCACAAATTTTAGTTGGTAATCCCTGCACTCTTCTTCTTTGTTTTTCGGCTCTTCCCTTTCAGGGGTCGCCACAGCGAATCATCTGCCTCCATCTAACCCTATCCTCTGCATCCTTTTCTCTCACACCAACTAACTTTGTATATCTCCTCTTTGGTCTTCCTCTAGACCTCCTGCCTTGCAGTTCCAGCCTCAGCATCCTGCTACCGATATATATATTTACAATCTCTTTTCTGAACCAAACCACCCCAATCTGGCCTCTCTGACTTTATCTCCAAAACATCTAACATGGGTTGTCCCTCTGATGAACTCATTCTTGATCCTATCCATCCTTGTCACTCCCAAAGAGAACCTAAACATCTTCAGCTCTACTAACTCTAGCTCTGCCTTCTGTCTTTTCTTCAGTGCCACTGTCTTTAAGCCGTAGAGCATTGCTGGTCTCACCACTGTCCTGTACACCTTTCCTTTCATTCTCGCTGATACTCTTTTATCGCGCAACACACCTGACACTAATACCTGGAAATACCTTCACTACAGGAAACAATATAATTATCTAGATGGTTTAGAATACTTATTGATGTAAGCACAAAATTACTAAATTTAGTTCTATATCCAAATATGATGACACCAGTTTCTGTCCTCCCTCAACATTACGCATGGACTAGAGGTATTCCATGCGTAGTGATAATAGACGGTAACAGAACTGGAATGTTTAACTACATGTATCATGCCATATCCCAGAGGTTTAACTGTACCAGCAACAATAAAGAACCATGTGGAAGGCCTGCGTTCAGTTTCCACCCAATGCCCAAACCCCACGAACTGGATGCAGGACCAAGCCACATTACCTTAAGACCTGACGCGGCCAATGGAAGGAAGGAAGATAATCCTAGTGGAGCTTACAGTGGCATGGGAAGAGGGCGTTTAAAAGGAAGACTGAACGCTATAAAGATCTGGTGTGGAATTGCAGTGACAAAACACTTCAGGATCGTTGGTAACCATCTGATGACACAACTTCCTGGCTAAAGGCTCTAGTCACTGCAAGATGACTGAAGGAGATGCAATAAGGATGTATCCCATTACTTAGCTTTTGTTATTTCCTCTGTATACAGTAAAGTCTTGGGTGGAGAGACGAACCACCCCAAGTCTTTTGAATTAGCCTAATGTACTGTACTGCATTATTATCATATGTAGTCTTAAAATGTGTAATATTAAAATATATAAGTTGTCATAGAGTGACAAAATGGGGGAAATTGTAATAGGAAAATAAAATTTAAATCATTTTGATCTTTGCAGTAATTGTAATACCTGTCTGCTGTTTGTGGTACCTGTCTGCTGAACATAGCAAGACAAAGGCGAGAATAGAACAGAAACGAACTGATTGTAGTTGCCACTAAATTAATGATAAGGTAAAGACATTTTGTCTGGGCCAGATAAAGAAAGTCATGTACAGGGTGTAGATGTTTGTGTATAAAATGGAACAGCTGAGGGAAAGAAATCACCTTCCTCCATACTCCAAATGTTTGCTGCATGAGAATGGTCCTTTTGCAGAAGTTATAATGAAACCTTTGTTACTTTGCTCTTACCCAATGTATGAATACAAAGGCTTCTGCATGTAGGCCAAAATGGATAAGCTGTACAGTGGAACCTCGGATTGCGAGCAACACGGTTTGTGAGTGTTCCGCAAGAAAAATCTTTTAATGATTTTGGACATGAAAAACCAGCAAGTCTTGGTTTTACGAGTACCAAGTATCATGTACAACATATGCGCTTCTTGTTTTAAAGAAACAAGAGTCTTGCCGAGAGTCATGTGATCACAACTGAGCCAATGTTTTTTCTCCCTCTTAAGCTGCGGAATTGTGGGTAATCGTCCCCCTGGCTGGGTCTTAGTGCTCGTCTATTACTGGTTTAATCAACATCTACGCGCGTGTGTACTGTTTACTATAATACTGTGACCATGTGTGTGTGCGTAAAACGTATTTTATTTTGTGTTTGTGTGTGTGTGTACAGCGCACGTGTACTGTGCATGTGTTTTATTATAACACAAGTGTGCGCACGTGTAAAGCAAAAGCAAGTGTTATTAGAGAGGTTAAAGATCCATTTTCTTTTTCTCATTCAGCCTGCACTGATTCAGTGTGTGTGTGTGTGTGTGTGTGTGAGTGAGAAAGTCGTCCCGCACAGTAGTAAAAGAGGAGGAAGGGTTACTGTGTAAGACGAAAGGAGGGAAAAGGTGCCATTTCTCTTTTCCTCTTTATTTAGCTTTACACACACATACACAACGCATGCATACACAAACACGCACATACACAGTGCATGTGCGCACAAATAATGGAAACACTTATCTGTCGGAATTTATTTTTACTTAATATTTTGTATTAATTATTTTTCTGGGGTTTTTTTTTGTGTTGTGGAACGAATTATCCAAATTTTCATCATTTCTTATGGGGAAATTCGCTTTGATAGTTTTTTTGAGTGTTTTGATATATGAGCATGCTTCTGGAACGAAATATGCTCGCAATCCAAGGTTTCACTGTACTCTGTCCTAAGTAAGTCTTAACTTAAAGTTTAACATAGCTGATATTTTAAAGCAAAATGATAGTAAATATAAAAAAGAAACTTTAACAATTTACAGGACTGTCCACCACCTTCGTGATTCACTCTCCTCACCTTTTGGCTACATAGTACAAGTAAGAATTTAAAACAAATTTCACCACTGTTAAATACACTAACTAACAGTTGCCAGCTCAATGATAGTTTTGCCAGCCATGGATATAGTGGTACAAAATAACTGGTTAAATAAGCTAATAAGTCTGTTGATAATAAATGGGGTTTGTGGAACTGTTGCACAAAAGCAATATCACACGAAAGCGAATGCTGTTGTGCTATCAGCATGACTGTAATGTAAACCCAGGATATCACAAGCTGTGGAATATATTACCTGGGCTCTTTGTGTTGAATGAAGCCACTAAGTGGTGTATGATGCAGCACTCATACAGCCATTATTCCCTTAGCACTAGTTCCAAATAACAAAAATGTGGCATGATACATCATTAAAACATACACCAAGCTGTACTTATTGACTGTTCATTTACACAAACACTCAGCCTTTGTGCCATTTATGAGAATATTAATTGTAATAAAAATTTAATTGCAGAAGCCAAATGTAGCAAACCAAATTATTTGAAATGGGAAAACTCTTTGTGCTTATGTATGTATGCTGATCAGTGCCAATCATCCATAACCATAAAAATTACATAATTTTACGACACCTGATTGGCCAATTATTAGAGCCAAATTATAGAACATCTGTCTTTTCCAGGGCATCATTATATGCCATTATTTAAAACTCCTGTGTGTCTCTTGGCCAGAATATCTTTGTGTCCTAAAGCAATCCTCAAACCTTTAAAAAATGTGTACAATGTCTTTTTACATCATAAGCTGTACCTGAAACGGTTTCCTAGGGTCCAGGTTCTCCCAGTGAGCAGGTACAGATGGAGCCTGGTCTGCACAGTTGCATCTGTTTTATCAGACAAACAATAGTTTCACTTTAGTTTCATGATAAGACGAACTTGTCAAGCAAGCAAGAGTAGTCAAGCAAGAAAATTTTTATTTACAGACCTAATAATATGCTCAACGAATAAAGAACGTTTTATTTTTTTCTGGATCATCCTGTAGGAAGATTTGCCTAAAGAAGCTACAATAGGTAAGAGCTTTAAAATAGTAATAAAATTAGCTCAGTTCTGTGCCAAATGCCACACTCTGCTTGATAGAACCAGTCCCAAGAATAGTCAGAAGTGTCCATTGCTTGGGTGTCATCCTGTCCTCCCAAACCAGCAAACATAATGGTGAATAAATAAGTTAAAGTTAAAAACTTAGAACTGGTCCAAGTGACCGATAAAAGGCAATGTAAGAGACACTCCTCTACTGACATCAATGATGGGAGGATTTTGCTTTCAAGTCAAACCGGGATTTTGATTGTGCAGAATAACAGAACACAGTTATAAGAGCAAAAACTACTGTGGGAGATTTACACTTTAGCAATAAAACATAAGCTGTAACTTAACTTATAAGAGTATCAGCAGTCAGTTGATCTCGATTAAGTAAGGCAGAGTTTATTGCGGCAACAAAGCCCAAGTGAGCCAACCCAATGCCAGTTCAAGAACAGGCAAAGAGCAGAGTTTGTTGTGAAAAGCAACTCAATGCACACACCTTATATACTGTTGACCAAGAGAAGGACTCAAACAGTGTCTCCTCCCTTTTTTCCTTCTTTTCATACTTCCGTTTGCCAAATTTGGAACACTTGTTCTGGAAATTTGGTACCTATTATCTCAATACTTGTTCCGGAAAATTTCCCCATTATTATCCCACCCTTCCGCCAGCCATGAGTTTGTTGTGCTTTCGTTCGCCTCTACCTGGTATCTTTTTCCCTCAGACTATTTATGTTTCAGCATGGCTTCTATCTTGCAGAAGCACCATATTGAGAAGCATCTTATTTGATTTGAGTCAGGTTCTATGCTCACTATGATATGCAAGAAAGCACCCATGCATTTCTGGGCTCTCTATGTCTTACTGTTCTTCCCATATGAGTTTATAAGTATATATGGTTATATTTAGTACTTTAATGTGAATATATTTGGTACATATGTGATTACTTATTTATTGCACTACTTATTTATTGATTTTACATATAGAGATGTTTTAGCTTAAAGCATGCTTAAACTACTTTTGTTTCTCTAAATAATCCCCTGCTACATTATTGTACATATCTTAGCACTATGCCTGGATAGAAACTTTTCTCAGTAGGCCAGAGTCATGATCAGGCTGCCTGTTTGAATTTGAGACTTGAATGCCCCTTAGATACGTCAATCTCAGTGACCCAAACTCAGAAGATGCAGAGAAGAAAGGGGAGCTATTCAGAATACCATATTTTGCATATTTAGGTTCTTGGATATCTATTTATATATTTATTATATCTATTTCTACTGTAAGAAAAAAAGGGAAATAAACTATTTAGATTTGTCTAGATAGCTTTTTAGATAAATATTCAGAATTTTTAAATTGAATTAACTTGCTTGTTTTTGCTTTGATTAAATACAGTTTGATTTAGCAGAGAATGTAGTGATGACCACATGCAGACATGTGAACCAGATGTGTATGCAGCTGGAGAGGTGTGCAGTGCAGGCTGGAAGCCTATTGCAGCAGGTTCATTTATTATGCAAGAAAGCTGAATAAATTCATCCATTCATAAATTTACTTCTTGGATTTTATCCCCAATCCATTTTTTTTTACAGGATTTGTTTTTTACTTTGAAATGTTAGTACAAAAACACACACAAAAAAAAAACAATTTTAAAAATCTTTATTTTTTCATATTTGAGGCAGGATTTAAGAATTAATCCATATTTAATCATGTTCAAGTCCTGGTCATGAACAGTTAAACCAGTGTTATATTTTAATACCAAATGCCATTTGATGACATTAAGTCTCCTGTTCAATGTGTCTATTTTGCCCCTGATGACTCAGCTACATCAGATGGGCTTCCGTGTCTACGTGATGGGGAAGGACACTGAGGTGGACTTCAGCTTCGAGCTATTTTTACACTGTTATATAACTATAAAGAGATTAGTAGAGGTTGGTCAGTATGGGTTTTGTTATTGCCGATATTTAGAAATCAGACAGCACTGTAAAACTAAAATTAAAACATGTTATGAATGCCCCTCCCCCCAAATAGCTATAAACCAAATAAATAATACAGCCGCAATTGAAAAACATAAGCTAAGATTTGCATTTATCAATTACTAGCAGCAAACATTAGCTAGCGTCTAGCGCATTGTGACTAGCAATTAGCAGTATGCTAATATAACATTACAAATCCTTTAGACAGGTTAGGAATTTAGAATCATACATTTTATTATTTCCCTTAGAGGCCGACGGCATACTGTACAGTACACGTACTATGTGTGTGTGTGTGTGTGAGTATGCACGTGGGGTCGTGTGGGGGTGCTGAGGAAACAAATTCGATTACAACGAATCAGTCCGGAAACGTGATGATAGAAAATGGCTGTCCTGTAAAGCTGTCCTGATAGTGAATAATCCTAATTTCGGAGAGAAAAAAACTCAACAGAACAGAGTTTACAGTCCAATACGGTGGCAAATACCTCGGAGACAAAATGGGCACAAAACCGGGATTCCCCTTGCGATTTAAAGGCGCAGAAAAAACACTGTTATATTACACATGTGATATTCATTTCTTTAGGCGCGTTTACGGGTTTTGGCCACATGATGGCAGTGTGGGGAAAGGGGACAGATTTAGTCAAGTGGGTTGGTATGCTTTACACCAGTGGTTCTCAACCTTTTTTTGCAGTGGGCCGCACTATGTCCAAGTTCAAGTCTCACAGGCCGCATATTATTTACATATGACGTCATCAACGCTCAATAACCAGATATTATGCATCTAAAATTATTACAATTAGATGTATTATTATCATTAGAGAGTATAATTCTACTTACTATTAATGGGACACCTGATGTTGTTGGGAGCCGACCAATTTGGTGAAATTCGGCTCAAAAGGAGTAACAGCACAATGAAGTTGTGACTGTAAGTTGTAGTCTGTAAGACGCGCACGGAAACGTGACTTGATAAGCATCATTGCAGAAATGTGCGTTCGCAAATGTTTGTGGATCCAAATATGGAAAGCACTTTTGAACTTAATAATCTGAGGTTTTGTCCAGAGATGTTTCGCCACATTTCTGCAACTGAGGATGACTGCTGCACGGTTTGACTGTGTCCTTGCCTGAACATCCATTAGTTCATCTTCGAGCGCGCGGCGAGGCAAGCCCGAAAGTTGCAGCCAAGTCCTTGACTTTTTCCGCAGGAAAAGTGAATGGCTCTCTGATGAAATGTCCTGCATATTTTATTTTCTCAAAATCAGAAAAAACGAGAGATGAATTTTTCTTGCATTTGACTGACAGTTTTAACGAATGGTTCTCTCTGTTGCATGTCCAGTACCGCGTCATTCAGAAGTGGAAAGTGAGTTAGATCACTATCTTTAAGTTGTGCAGTGTACAGTCCTAGCTTCATTTTAAAACTCTCAACGCAGCCCAAAAGGTCCTCTATTAACAAATTTGTCCATTTTGATCGTTAGTTGATGACTGTTTCAAATCTGTCAAAGTGTGCGCGCTTGTAATTGTGTGCGCGTTAACTGTGTAATTGCATCAGATCATAGTTGCGTCAGTTCTGCACATGATCACCAAAATGATTTTATGTGACAAAAATATAGTTCAAAGTTTGTTTAATACATTTATTTGGAATGGAATGGAACTTATTCCTAAGTCTGGAACTACCTGTAATGTAACGTTATATTATATTATATTATATTATATTATATTATATTATATTATATCATATCATATTATTAATCTTTTCCCTCTTTCTTTGGTCTTAGTGAAGCATGTTTTTGAGTGACCAGGTGTCAATATGTCTTGCATATTTATGAAGAGTCATGGATTATTTAGTGTAACAGAGGCTCTGCTGAAAAAAAAAAGGTTTTGCTATACAGTAGGCACACACCCAATTTGTGTTTAAAACAATCTGCAAGGTTAGTTTCTTCTCCATTTTTACTGTGTTCCTGATAGAGTTTGAAATTGTATTTTCTTGCATGTGTATTTTGACATAAGTTTAAAAGTCATACATGAACCTAATGTATTGTATTAGCACATCGATAAAGATTTTAAATTTACAAAAATTTGGAAATAGCTCTGACTCACTGCAGGTCTTTAAAAAGGCCTCAGACCACAGAGGGTTATAAGACACAAACATGAAATATTAAGATAAGTACTACAAGTAATTTTTTATTTAGGGACAAAAGAAAATTAAAGGTAAAAAAATAGAAGCTGGATTCTGATTCTGGATTATGGTTTCACAGCAACAACACTGCAGATGCGTCTGTGATAATGTCTCCACCCCCTTTCTCAATTATTCAAACTTTCTCGGTATACAAACAGAGAACTGGCACTTTGAAAGTATTTTTATTTGATTTGATTTATTTTGAAAAACTGATTTGAGATGATCCAATCAAATGTAATAATGTATCAGCTATCACTGTAACATATATCTCATATAAATGTTTAGGGCCAGGGGTAGCTCAGTGGTTAAGGCATTGGACTACGGTTCGGAAGATCCCAGGTTCAAACCCCACAACCACCAAGTTGCCACTGTTGGGCCCTTGAGCAAGGCCCTTAACCCTCAACTGCTCAGTTGTATAATGAGATAAAAATGTAAGTCGCTCTGGATAAGAGCGTCTGCTAAATGTAAAATGTAAATGTTTACCTTGTCCTGTCAGCATCCTCTGCTTTACAGTATATTTTGCTTCTGATTTAATATCTACTTAAGAAGAATTATATATATATATATATATATATATATATATATATTTTTTTTTTCATTATTATTATTTTTTTGCACAGTGACATTTGTAGGAGACATTTTTATGTTGTGTTTAATGCTCTGGGCCTGGGCTTAGATCACAAACTAGTGGTCTAAAGCAGTGGTTTTCAACTGGTTTGGCCATGGGACCCACATTTTTACATGGTCATCAAGCTGCAACTCAAATTTTTAGGAACTATAATATAATTTTAGGAATTATAATTAATTTGTATTTATTTGTTAACATACACAAGTAGTGACAGATAAATCATAGGAAAATCACCAAGACTTACAAATAAACAATATTTTATCGCTTTATTATTTATATATTTATGCTTTATTATTTAATATTTTATTTTATTATTAGTCGTCTTTGAAAATAGTCCACAGGTTTGTCCTTGCAACCGGGATGTTTGGTTTCTAAATGTCGTTTTAATTTATAAGGTTTCATGCTCTCTTGTGAGAGCACCTCACTACATATGACACACTGAGGTTTTGGGCCTTTTTTGTCGTCGATATATGTAAATCCATACTTTACATATTCGGGGTCGTACTTGCGCTTTGCCATATTTGTTGCTATAATTAAATTAAATTTCACGTGTCAAACGGTATGGTTGTCGCGCGTGCATTTCAAAATAAAAGTCCGGTATAAGCAAAATAAGTTAAAAATTTAGCTTTTGTTGTTTTTTTGACCACACACTCCGCCACCCAACCACCAGTTCTAGAGTATAAAATGATGTTGAGCGGAGGGCGCATGTTGGGGCCGTGATTATTGGAGACACAGACCTGGAAGAGTTCTTTGAGGATCCTATCCTCAAACAGATGAATCTGTCCTCATATGGTAAGGAGTTGCTTAACCCTGACATTGAGGACTACTTTGATGCTGAGGATTTTTTTTAATAATTTCGACCCATGCGATGTGGAACCCACATTGTTATGGATGAATGATCAAAGACAGATGCACTTTTTTCCCCCCTAATCCTTCATATTCAAGTATTAAAAAGAAAAGTTGCAACTGTTAGCTGCTTATTTGGATCTTTGTAAATATGAAATCTAATTATCTAATCATTTATCTAGTTAAAAAATAAGGAATAAATGTATTAGTTTTTCATGAAAGCAAATAATAATAATAATAATAGTTGGCACGTTGGTGTACAATAACTGTTGCCTTGCACCTCCAGGGACTGGGTTCGATTCCTGGCCAGGCTCGATTCCCGTCTCTGTGTGCATGGAGTTTGCATGTTCTCCCCGTGCTTGGTGGGTTTCCTCCCACAGTACAAAGATATGCAGGTTATGCTAATTGGCGTTCCCAAATTGCATGTAGCGTGTGTATGTGTGTGTTCCCTGGGATGGATTGGCACCCTTCCTCGTGCCCTAAGCCCCCTGGGATAGGCCTTAGATCCCCGCGACCCTGAATACAGGATAAAGTGGTATAGACGATGAGATGAAGATACAGTAATAATAATTAAGCTAAATGAACAAATTTTGTTCTTACCTTCTATATTCAAAAATCAACAGACCAGTAATGTTTCTGTGACTTCCATGAATATTTTCTCACCCTATTACCCACCATACTCCAGCACGTACTCCGGATATATCTGGTTAGAATTAAAGATAACAAAAGTTCTGGGATATAAAGTATCGTCAACACAGCTGTCATGTATATTTTCAATTTTATCACCATCAGGTTTGCAAAAACGCTGCTGCCCAGTCGTGTAATTCCCAACAATCACACGAGCAAGGAACATTATTCGTGTCTCATTTGTGTGTCCCTGGCTTCGGAACTTGCTGTACATGTCAGCGTAGGATGCATGTATGGAAAAGTATGTACCTAAAAGAAAATTAATAACTTTTGTAAACAACTGGATGTTATATAAGGACAAGAAAACATCAAACCCAACTTACCTTTGCCATAGAGGTGACCATATCTTACTGACTCAGATATTCTGCAGTCAAAATTGTACAAGCAAATACTATCCACGTAGTTCTTGCCTGTGCCATGGAAGAGCATTCGTTCTTCAATTTCTGACTGACCTTTTATCCTCATCAGCTGGGATTTTTTCCTAAAAAGGAAAAGGGTGAATACATTAAGAACATTGAATGAATACACATGAAGTAAAATATTTCAACATTCTAGACTGTCTCTGTCTACCTCATAATGTATATACTGTACATCTGTGGTGTCTATCGTAAGCTAAGCTGATGGTATTATATAAACGTTGTTTATTATTAATAGATCATGATTTTTTTTAGCTGTTTTTTTAACTAGTTTTTGGCTCTGCCTTGTGTTAGAAACTAGTTAGTTTTGTAGCCCACAATAACTGTGAGGAGGGCAACTCAGATGGTTCAGAGGTGCTGGTTAAAAGGACATTATAGTACTTACCTACAGTACAGCTCCCAGAGGTCAACATTCTGTATTCTGTAGATATATTTCAGAGGTTCCTGCAGAAGACCAATTTCTCGCACATACCTTTCTACTTCCTCAAACTCACTTGTTTGCCTGTCTACAGTAAAAGCCTTTAAAACAAAGAGAGATAATTTATTAATGATTTAAATCAATTTTAAAAACATATTAAAGCAGGCATTATGATCACACAGCATTTAGTACTGCAATAACTAATCAGCAGTCACCATTGCAAAATTATATAAAATACACTGCCAAGCCAAAAAAAAGTCAGACATTTTAATATTTCATTGGAGTGCCCTTTGCTTTGATTATGGCACACATTTGTTGTAGCATCATTCCAATAAGCTTATGTGATGTCACAACATTTATTTCTGTCCAAAGTTTCATTAATTTTTCGGAGTCGGAGAGCTGCGTAAAGTCTCATCCAGAATGTCCCAAAGATGCTTCCTGAACCACTCTTTGTCTGTACAACTTTATCCTGTATACAGGGTCACAGGGGGGCCTGGAGCCTATCCCAGGAGACTTAAGAGACACAAGGCAGGTTATACTGTACTTTGGACTGGGTGCTGATCTATTGCAGGGCACACACATTAAGAGCAATTTGGAAACACCAATTAACTCCTCATTCGCATGTCTTTGGAATGTGGGATCACCAAGCACAGGGAGAACATGCAAACTCCATGCACTCAAAACCGAAGCAGGAATTGTACCCCGAACCCTGGATATGCAAGGCGAAAGTACTAACCACTACACCACCATGCCACCCTTCCTATACTATTCTGGAATATGCTTGTGCCATCAGGTAACAAAAAAAATCCATTTATGAAAAAAAAGAAAGGTTATTCTGTATTTACGTAGTCAGCTGACCACATTTTTTAGACACATAACATTGCTGAACCCAGATCTGACCAACAGAATCAATCCCAGATCATAACACTGCCCCACAGGCTTTTACGGTATGTAATATAGGCATGATGGCTGCTTCACTTCTTCCTACCCTATGTGCCAATCACTATGGAACAGGGTGAATCTGGACTCATCAAACCACATGACCTTTCTACAGTGATCCATAATCCTAGCAAATTGAAGTTTTGTTTTCCTATTAGCCTTAGTGATGATGCTAAACAGCTGATAAGTCCCAGTCCCTTCACTTCACTTCAGTTCTCTTCACTTTGTCCATATGTAAATGTTCTTACATTCATTATTAAACATAGCCATGAGTTCGACTATGATTTGATTTCAGCAAACGTTTAAGTGATCTTCCATCACACAACATTTCTTCCTTAAAAATTATGCCTCAAACATTATCCTTTCAGGTTTTAATAATGTGTTGGGCAGCTTAATCATAAGCTGTACCTTATAAGGTGTTATATCATCCATCTTTTCCCAGTGAGCAGGTACAGATGGAGCCTGGTCTGCACATTTGCATCTATTTCATTAGAAAAACAGGAGTTTCATTTTCATTTCATGATAAAGGTAACACACAAGATGAACTCATCAAGCAAGCAAGAGTAGTCAAGCTTTAGTTAAAAGAAAATGTAAATGCACAGACCTGATGTTATGCTTAGTGAATAAAGAACGTTTTAATTTTTGTGCCTGTCCTGTCCTTAGGTTGGTCTTCAGGAACCCTAAATTTTAGTAAATCTAAATGTTATTATCCTTTTTAAAAGTCATGTAAATAGCTTGTATTAATTTAGCATAATTACTCTAAGAGTTACAATTTTCATTTATTCTTAAACATATTTATGGTCCACAAAAGTACTTTTAAGTATCAACCTGAGAAGTGACATTACCAAAAAAATCAATTTTGAAGATCCCTGCTGCTGTGTTGATGTTAATAACTCCATATGGGTTTTTAGCAAAAAACATTTCCAGTTCTGAGCTGCTGATGGGGTTCGCTGGATCATCCTGTAAAGGATTATTTTTTCATGAAAGCAGCTAGGAAAAAGCTTTGGAATAGTAATAAAATGAAATAATACCTCAGTTCTGTGCCAAACGTCACTCTCTGCTTCATAGAACCAGTACCAAGAATAATCATCCTGCCCACCACAACCAGCAAACATGGCGGTGTTAATTAAAAGTCCCCTCTAAATTTTGAGGTAGCACTCTAAACGTTCTGCAGTTAGTTAAGCTTAACTGGTCCAGGTGACAGGGAACAGACACTCCTTTACTGACATCACTGATGGGAGGGAACATTTATTGCAGACAACGTCTCTGTGTTCCAGCCTAAACTGCCCAAACCATGCATCACTACGTGCGCCTTATTTGTTATCGCTCCTCGCTCACTCTGTAGGCTCCCTACGTAGGTGGCACACCCTTCTGCAGGTGCACGAAAGGAGCGGGGCCGCCAAATCGGGCCGGCTGGTGACGCTTAACATTAAATATAACTATATTATATCTTCTTCTTCTTTGTCTTTCGGCTGTTCCCTTTCAGGGGTCGCCACAGCGAATCATTTGCCTCCATCTAACCCTATCCTCTGCATCCTCTTCTCTCACACCAACTAACTTCATGTCCTCTCTCACTGCATTCATAAATCTCCTTTTTGGTCTTCCTCTAGACCTCCTGCCTGGCAATATATTCACAATCTCCCCTCTGAACATGTCCAAACCACCTCAATCTGACCTCTCTGACTTTATCTCCAAAACATCTAACGTGGGTTGTCCCTCTGATAAACTCATTCTTAATCCTATCCATCCTTGTCACTCCCAAAGAGAACCTCAACATCTTCAGCTCTACTACCTCCAACTCTGCCTCCTGTCTTTTCTTTAGTGCCACTGTCTCTAAGCCGTAGATCATTGCTGGTCTCACCACTGTCCTAGGCTGTACCCGCCTCTTCACCCCTTTTGAACACTTTTCGTTGCTCTGGACCGTTGACCCTAAGTACTTAAAATCCTGCACCTTCTTTACCTCTGCAAATATATTTATATAATATAGTTATATCCAAATATAACTATATATATCCAAATATAACTATATATATATATATATATATATACACAGTGGTGTGAAAAACTATTTGCCCCCTTCCTGATTTCTTATTCTTTTGCATGTTTGTCACACTTAAATGTTTCTGATCATCAAACACATTTAACTATTAGTCAAAAAGAACACAAGTAAACACAAAATGCAGTTTTTAAATGATGGTTTTTATTATTTAGGGAGAAAAAAAATCCAAACCTACATGGCCCTGTGTGAAAAAGTAATGGCCCCCTGAACCTAATAACTGGTTGGGCCACCCTTAGCAGCAATAACTGCAATCAAGCATTTGTGATAACTTGCAATGAGTCTTTTACAGCGCTCTGGAGGAATTTTGGCCCACTCATCTTTGCAGAATTGTTGTAATTCAGCTTTATTTGAGGATTTTCTAGCATGAACCGCCTTTTTAAGGTCATGCCACAACATCTCAATAGGGTTCAGGTCAGGACTTTGACTAGGCCACTCCAAAGTCTTTATTTTGTTTTTCTGCAGCCATTCAGAGGTGGATTTGCTGGTGTGTTTTGGGTCATTGTCCTGCTGCAGCACCCAAGATCGCTTCAGCTTCAGTTGACGAACAGATGGCCGGGAATTCTCCTTCAGGATTTTTTGGTAGACAGTAGAATTCATGGTCCCATCTATCACAGCAAGCCTTCCAGTTCCTGAAGCAGCAAAACAACCCCAGACCATCACACTACCACCACCATATTTTACTGTTGGTATGATGTTCTTTTTCTGAAATGCTGTGTTACTTTTACACCAGATGTAACGGGACATGCACCTTCCAAAAAGTTAAACTTTTGCCACAAGGTATTTTCCCAAAAGTCTTGGCAATCATTGAGATGTTTTTAGCAAAATTGAGACAAGCCTTAATGTTCTTTTTGCTTAAAAGTGGTTTGCGCCTTGGAAATCTGCCATGCAGGCCGTTTTTGCCAGTCTCTTTCTTATGGTGGAGTCGTGAACACTGACCTTAATTGAGGCAAGTGAGGCCTGCAGTTCTTTAGATGTTGTCCTGGGGTCTTTTGTGGCCTCTCGGATGAGTTGTCTCTGCGCTCTTGGGGTAATTTTGGTCGGCCGGCCACTCCTGGGAAGGTTCACCACTGTTCCATGTTTTTGCCATTTGTGGATAATGGCTCTCGTTGTGGTTCGCTGGAGTCCCAAAGCTTTAAAAATGGCTTTATAACCTTTACCAGACTGATAGATCTCAATTACTTTTGTTCTCATTTGTTACTGAATTTCTTTGGATCTTGGCATGATGTCTAGCTTTTGAGGTGCTTTTGGTCTACTTCTCTGTGTCAGGTAGCTCCTATTTAAGTAATTTCTTGATTGAAACAAGTGTGGCAGTAATCAGGCCTGGGTGTGACTACAGAAATTGAACTCAGGTGTGATAAACCACAGTTAAGTTATTTTTTAACAAGGGGGGCAATCACTTTTTCACACAGGGCCACGGTGAACGGTTTTGATGAGCAGAAACATTTAAGTGTGACAAACATGCAAAAGAATAAGAAATCAGGAAGGGGGCAAATAGTTTTTCTATTTTTTAAATATTCATCATAGTAAACTGTAGTGTATTGTAGAAAAACATTATTACAGTATTGGTAAGGTCATTTGTTCTAAGTATTGTCAGCTTCACATGTTCTGTTAATTACAAAGAGCAGTTTCAATTTTCGTTTTTGTTTAGGACTGTGGCTGCACCATCATGCACAAGAAAGACACGCAAGTGTCGTTCAGTTTCGAGTTCGCTGGAGAACCACGAGTAAGTGCTATTAATTTTCCTAAACGGCTTGCCATAATATATATATATATATATATATTATGGCAAGCCGTTTAGGAAAATATTCATGAGAGAATTGAATGAAAACTATATGTATTGAATGAAAAGTCTGAATATATTGAATGAAACTCGATATATATTGAATGGATTCTGAATATATTGAATGAAACTCGATACATATTAAATGGATTCTGAATATATTGAATGAAAAGTCTGAATATATTGAATGAAACTCGATATATATTGAATGAAAATCGATATATATTGAATGAAACTCGATATATATTAAATGGATTCTAAATATATTGAATGAAAAGTCTGAATATATTGAATAAAAAGTCTGAAAATATTGAATGAAAAGTCTGAATATATTGAATAAAACTCGATATATATTGAATGAAACTCGATATATATTGAATGGATTCTGAATATATCGAATGGATTCTGAATATATTGAATGAAACTCTATATATATTGAATGGATTCTGAATATATTGAATAAAACTCGATATATATTGAATGGATTCTGAATATATTTAATGAAAAGTCTGAATATATTGAATGGTTTCTGAATATATTGAATGAAACTCAATATATATTGAATAAAACATGACGTCATCGAAACACAGCGCCATCTTTAGGAGGAATAAGCGAGTCCGCGAGAAACTTGGTTGCTGCGATTATGAGAAATGCAGAGATGGGCAATACGTTAATGAGTGCGTGTACGGCCCAAAGTCCATTTCCTCCTCCTTTACCCGTCCGAGTACTTACACTAGTGTTGTATAAAGTGATGTTTGGTAACGAGAGTGAAGATGGTTACACTCACTAATTCGTATTCGAGCTAAAAACAAAGGCAATCAAGCCAAAGCAGTTAAGAGTCCAGTTGATGTGCAAACAACAGAATTAGGCATAAGGCGAGCTCGTAGCCAAGGACATTCACAGAGGGCGAAATTAATTAGAGCAAGCCACAAAAGAAACTGACCGTAACAGTCTACTTTACAACGAAACGCTGGGCTTAAATGCACTGCAAATTAACTGGGAAAACCAAACGCAGCTGTGACACATTAGGGAGGAAAAAGTAATAACAACTCGTGGCGGGTTTAAACGTATTCGAATGTGGAAATCTGATATTGAGTGAGGCTTACAGCACCACTTTGGGCCGTACACACACTCACTAACGTGTTGACCATCTCTTCATTTCTCAGAATCGCAGCAACCAAGTTTCTCGCGGACTCACTCATCCTTCCTAAAGATGGCGCTGTGTTTCGATGACGTCATGTTTCATTCAATATATTCAGACTTTTAATTCAATATATTCAGAATCCATTCAATATATATCGAGTTTCATTTAATATATTCAGAATCCATTCAACATATATCGAGTTTCATTCAATATATTCAGAATCCATTCAATATATATCGAGTTTCATTCAGTATATTCAGATTCCATTCAATATATTCAGACTTTTCATTCAATATATTCAGAATCCATTCAATATATATATCGAGTTTTATTCAATATATTCAGAATCCATTCAATATATATCCAGTTTCATTCAATATATTCAGAATCCATTCAACATATATCGAGTTTCATTCAATATATTCAGAATCCATTCAATATATATCGAGTTTCATTCAGTATATTCAGATTCCATTCAATATATTCAGACTTTTCATTCAATATATTCAGAATCCATTCAATATATATATCGAGTTTTATTCAATATATTCAGAATCCATTCAATATATATCGAGTTTCATTTAATATATTCAGAATCCATTCAATATATATAGAGTTTCATTCAATATATTCAGACTTTTCATTCAATATATATAAAGTTTTCATTCAATTCTCTCATGAATATTTTCCTAAACGGCTTGCCATAATATATATATATATTATATATCAACCAATCAACCAATCACATGGCACTACAAATTAGAAAAAGAGGCTACAATTTGCACGAGCTCACCAAAATTAGACAGTTGAAGACTGGAAAAATGTTGCCTGGTCTGATGAGTCTCGATTTCTGTTGAGACGTTCAAATGTTAGAGTCAGAATTTGGCAGAATGAGAACATGGATCCATCATGCCTTGTTACCACTGTGCAGGCTGGTGGTGGTGTAATGGTGTGGGGGATGTTTTATTGGCACACTTTAGGCCCCTTAGTGTCAATTGGGCATCGTTTAAATGCCACAAGCTACCTGAGCATTGTTTCTGACCATGTCCATCCCTTTATGACCACCATGTACCCATCCTTTGATGGCTACTTCCAGCAGGATAATGCACCATGTCACAAAGCTCAAATCATTTTAAATTGGTTTCTTGAACATGACAATGAGTTCACTGTACTAAAATGGCCCCCACAGTCACCAGATCTCAACCCAATAGAGCATCTTTGGGATGTGGTTGAACGGGAGCTTCGTGCCCTGGATGTGCATCCCACAAATCTCAATCAACTGCAAGATGCTATCCTATCAATATGGGCCAATATTTCTAAAGAATGCTTTTAGCACCTTTTTAAATAAATGCCACGTAGAATTAAGGCAGTTCTGAAGGTGAAAAGGGGGTCAAACACTGTATTAGTATGGTGTTCCTAATAATCCTTCAGGTAAGTGTATATATATATTTTGTTGTATTTTTATGAAACAAGTTTTTCATTACAGGATGATCCAGTGAACTCCATCAGCAGCTTAGAACTGGAAATGCTTTATGTTAAAAACCCAAATGGAGTTATTAACATTAACACAGCAGCAGGGATCTTCAAAATTTATTTTTGTGGTAATGTTACTTATCAGGTTAATACTTAAAACTACTTTTCGTGGACTATAAATATGTTAATAAATAAATGAAAAATTTTACTTTTAGATTAATTATGCTAAATTAGTAAAAGCTAACTACATTTGCTACAGCTGCATAACATTTAGATTTACTAAACTTAGGGTACTGGATGACCAACCTAAGGACAGGACAGATGCAAAAATTAAAACGTTCTTTGTTCCCTGAGCATATGATCAGGTCTGTGTATTTACTTTTTTTTTTTTATTATTAAATCTTGACTACTCTTGCTTGCTTGAAGAGTTCATCTTGTTTGTTATCTTTATCATAAAATACTTGAGTTAATCTGACTCTGCACCCCCCGCAAAAAAAAAGAAAAAAAAACCTTCCCAATTAGTGTTTGACTAATGGTTCACAGTAAGTAACTTAAAAAATAACCCAGTGTAAGGATCTGTCCAATGATGGAAAATTTTGTAAGTAGCTCTGGATAAGAAAATCTGCCAAATGTCCAAATGTAAATGTAAATGAAATGAAAGCGAAACTTCTATTTGTCTGATGAAACAGAGGCAAATATGCAGACCAGGCTCCATCTGTACCTGCTCACTGGGAGAACACGGACTCTGAAACACCTTATAAGGTACAGCTAATGATAAAAACACAAACTTGACATTTTAGTTAGGTTTGTAGATTGCTTTACGACAAAGGATTTCTTTTCAAAAGATAGAGAGAAGTGTTGAATAATATCACTTTCTGAGTTTGACAGAGTTTCTATAATTTGGTTCCCATCAGTGTCCTTATGTGTTTGTTATAGCTATGGGTGATGAGCATCTACTGTATCAACATACATGCATGGGTACAAAGAGAATAACCCCTAAAAATTAGTCAAAATGGGAATACAGGGTAAAGTTTTTGTTATTTTTGCTATGTTTGGCAGCAAATTGGATGAAATGAATAAATTTAAAAGGCTTTTTTTTAAAAAAAATATGTACAATACCATGGTATTCAGTAAGCTTCACTTTTCTTCATTTTGCTTTATACACATTGGAGCACATCAATAGAATATGTGGCTACCTGTGGGGATGTAGCTCAGTGGTAGAGCGCATGCTTCGCATGTATGAGGCCCCGGGTTCAATGCCCGGCATCTCCATGAAGCAGTAGATTTTAAAGGGCAGTAGTGGCTAAGTCGGATAAAGCTGACGGTTACTGGGCTACTGATCAGAAGGTTGGGGGTTCGTGGCCCAGCACTGCCAGACTTCCACTCTTGAGCCCTTGAGTAAGGCCCTTAACCCTGTATGCTCCAAAGGATGCTGTATCCTGAGTGACCCTGTGATCTGACCCCAGCTTACTAACTTGCATATGCAAAAAGAAATATTTCCCTGTGCTGTAAGGTACATGTGACAAATAACTAAATTATTATGTAGTCAGATCTCCCAATACAAAAAAAGGAGAAAGGTGTTCAAATATGGAATGTTGTTCAAAAAGTTTATTTAAGTTTCCCTTTCATATACCCAACAACTATTTGGTCATACATCAGTATATAGCCGTCCATTTTCAGAAACTCCTTCAAAATGTACATCAGAGGATTATGTTGCTAATGGTAGAACTTGTTTGATCACAGCATAAAGCTTTTTAGGTAATGAATAATTTATCTAATCCTGTCTCTAGTGTTTAGGACGATTTAATTCAATTAAATTTTATTTGTATAGCACTTTTAACAATTGGCATAGTCCCAAAGCAGCTTTACACAATCAAAAGAATTATTTAAGTTTGTATGGAATTTGAATGTGTATGAATCAAAATTCATTCAGATTGAAATACTTGTATCTGTGGTTTTGTAAAAGTGCTACATTTTTGTTATTTGGAACTAGGGCTCAGGGAATAATGAATGTTGTATTTAATGAAAATACTCCTTAGACATAAATTAGTGTCTTCATTCAACACAAAGAGTGTCAAGGTTGAGGTGTGGATCCAGCCATCGAATGATTATTCTTTATTCATAAATGACAAGTGTGTTCAACATGTTCAGCAAGTAAGTCCCAAAAGCAACTATGATGAGTTCTATGAGGAGGAGATGGAAGCATCCGAGCCTAACTGGCATTGGTTTTACCTGGCAGAATGTGGAGTCTGGCATATTTTTGAGGTGTCATTTTTAAATTAGTCTCCTGTGTGTCTGGAGTGCACAGCTTTAGTAGGCCAAATTATTGTGGCCGGGAGACATACACCTCCCTGGTTGATGCTTGTTTATGAGCTAAACACTTAGATATCCTTTCCATGTTCAGTCTGTTTGACATCTGCACTCTTTTATGTTCTTTGCAGATTGATCCCAGTGCAGGATGCTCGGTGACCAGCGAACAGATTGAAGCGAAATACAACAGGAATCAACATGGTTCCATGGATTTCTATACACCTAAATATAGCTACAGATTAGACTTTTCAGGTGGCATTTTAAACTAGACTTCAAACCAGGCAGTCTGAAATCTCCCACATCCAGTGTTTATCTAATCTGACTTAAGACTTGAGACTAATGTCTCTTTGATTTGTAGTTATGAAGCAAATCAACATCACAACTGGAAAACAGAGACCGATAAAACGGGCTCTGCATTCTGCCACTGGATTTAGGTAAATCATGTATGCAAACCACCGGGAGTAGTTAGGTCTTTTTCTTTTCTCTATCTGTTTATCTGCCTGTCTTCTGGCTGTGTGTCTATTTATTTATCTTTTATAAAAATTTGTCATTCAGTTTGTATTACAACATGAAGCCAATGCATTAAGATTGATGGTTTGATTATTTTATGCTCAGATTTATCTGTGATAACCTAGCTCTACCAGTCCCTTGTCACTGGAAAGAGTTAACACAGCTAAGCCATATCAGGTAAAAACATACTGTAACATATATTATTTCAATATCCATCAGGCTCCCTTTGTGACCTTGTGTTTTTATCCCTTAGCTTATCCCTCTGTGCCGAGACACATTTGAGTACAAAGAAGTGGCCAGGCTGTATGAGAGGACCATGTCTCAACCTATAAAATCTATTTAGAGGATACAGAACCTGAATCTATGGGAGTTTTTCTGCAGGTGTACACCTCTCTGTCAATGCCTTTTGTACATTGCTGCATTGATTTACTTGCTGTGAATACAGGAAAAAGTCTTTCAGAATGATGCCTGTAGAATAATCTCTCATGAGATAAATCATGATACTGTAAATCTCCAGATTGCTAAAGTAAAGTGAAGTACTGAAACATATAAGCAAAGATTAGAACATATTTGGCATTATTATTATAACTGAGAATTAATTTATAAATGTATAATTTAATTTAAAAAAAGTAATATACACACACTAAGGCATGTCGTTAAATGGAAAAAGTAACAAGTGTGTATACTGAATACGTAAAACTGCCACCAGAGACTAAAAATCACCTCACAGAAAAATATAAGATAAACACTACATTAAACATAAGATAAATATTATATATCATATTTTAGCTGTTACTCCTTACGTAATAAAATATTAAAATGAGAACATTAGTATACACCTCTATATACTCTTTGTATTGTATGTACTTTAACACATACAATATATTCTCTGTGCCATGCCATTATGAAAACAATTTTTTTTATCTTGTGCACTGGTGCTAGGTTAAACAGTAAATGTAATACAATATCTAACTACTTGAAATGTATTATTCAAAAACATTTTTTTAACCCTGTTCAATTATTATTAACCTCAATTTAATATTACCTCTGTTATACTGTACTTTTAAGAGTCCACAGAAGAATGAAATAAGGTTTTGGTATTTTCCTTTATTTTTTATTTAAGGAAAAAGGCCCAGCTGAGAAAGATAAAACGTACTGTGGACATTAATGAGAGGATGCTCTTTCATGGGACAGGCAACAGTAACATCCAGGCCATTTGTACATTCAACTTTGACTGGCGACTTACAGGAAGTCATGGGCATGTCTATGGAAAAGGTACTGTAAGTTATGTCCTGTTTTTCCATTTTAGGATGATGAGTGAAAACACCACATGACCTAGAGTAGCTTAAAATGTGAATCATGAACCTTAACTGTAAACTGAAATGATTTTTATTTGATGGTCATTTGCATGGTGTATGATCTTCTTTAGGAATAAACTGAACTATGATGTTGTTTTCTTTGCTGTTTGGGGCAGGGTGTGTCCTTTCAGCATTAGTTAAGTGCTTAAATACATATTTAGTGTTTTTATTTTTGTGTTCTCTTTTTCTCCACAGGAAGCTGTTTTGCTCGTGATGCCAAGTACTCCAGCAAGTTCTGCTACTCCACCAGCACCCATAACGTCACACTGCAGAGACACGGCCTTGCAAGGTTTATGTTTACATTTACATTTAAATTTAAGTTATATCTGTGAGTTTAAATCATTAACCAAAAATAAATAATCAATCAAGATTCTTTTCTCAGTGGTTCATTTGCCATTTTATTGCAGAAAAAAGAAGTCCGCTCTTCCGTCTTATTTCTGATAAGCTGTACCAATGTAAATATGATGTTAATCAAATTGAGCTGCATCAGCAGGTCTGTTTACCAAGTCTGCTATTAAAGTCATCAAGTAATGTATATTTTAGTTTTTTTCATGGTTTTACCATCAACTGTAACTGCTGTTACTGTTCCACTTAATTGGTGATTAGTTGACAATATCAATTTTAGTGTAATGTGACAGCGTTAAACACATGCAATGGTTGAAATACTTTGAACAGTCCATGAGCATGGAAATCCGAGATGTGAGGCGAGAGCGAGGTCGGGAAAACAAAGCGTGGTCGGTTACGAGAAAACTGAGCATAGAAAGATCACTGGAAAATTTGGCTAAGGAAAGCACTCAATAATCTGGCAACATGACGGTGACAGAGTGCGGTTTAAATGGGTAAGGAGGATGATTGGTGATAGCGTACAGATGTGTGGAGAGTGGAAAGTGAGGCGGTGAGATGTAAGGGGTGGTTGGGAACGTGGAACAGCAGCGCTCATATGATCATGGCAGAGCTGTAGCCTGACAGGTTGTAACAGTACCACCAGCACCCCCGTTAAATACCACCTGGCATTCTAGCAGGTGCCTCAGGGTGAAGTCTATGAAAGTCAGTGATAAGGGAGCAGTCCAGGATGAACCTGGCTGGTACCCAACTTCTCTCCTCAGGGCCATAGCCTTCCCAGTCCACCAGGAACTGGAGACCACGTCCACGGTGACAAGACCTGAAAAGTCTATGAGTCGAGGGGTGGGAGGGGGTTAAATGGGTGGAGATAGTGGACAGGGGACCAGTCGACGAATATGGAAGATGTAAAATGTAGGATTGATTCTGCGCATGGAAAGTGGTAGAGCAAGTCGGATGGAGCATGGATTTATGATCCGGGTGATGGTGAAAGGTCCGATGAATCTTGGTGAAAGTTTCTTGGACGTGGTATTGAGGGGGACGTGCACAAACAATGGTCCACAATGGTTAGGATGCAGGTATTGTTTTGAGATGGTGGTAGGCCAGTGACGAAGTTGATTGCGATGTGGGACCAAGGGCGGTGGGGAATAGATGGCGCTGGTGAGGTCGGCTGCCGTCACGACTGCTCCGACCACCTTTTTTTTGTTTTTGTTTTTTAAGTTAGTTTTCAGCATTTTTAAATCGGCAAAATCACCACCATTGAGTACATTAGGTATGATAGAGACACTCTTGGTTCTATTGGTATACAATGCACTCACAATTCGACGTTTTTAACTCTGGATCCGAGCTGGCCGAGTGAGATCCTGAGGGAGAACAAAGATCCAGCCGGCCGAGTTCTTCTCGGTTCACCACATGGACAGGACACGGGACTCGGGGAAGTGGCATGTGTTTAATGGTGAACAGCAGCTGGTGCAACAGCGCGAACGTTGTTCCTCTCACATGCTCCTGCACACCAAATCTGAAACTACTGTCCATCATGTGTCGTCCTTTTTATCTACTTCGGGAGTTTACATCGGTCATAATCAGTGCCGTTTATACTCCACCACAAGCGGACACGGACACCCCACATGCTTCAAAGAGGCCATCATTGTTCCTGTCCCGAAGAAACCACATCCTGCTTCTCTCAATGACTATCGCCCTGTAGCCCTCACCTCAATAGTGATGAAGTGCTTTGAACGCCTGGTCAAGGACTTTATCATTTCATCTCCACCAGACACACTGGACCCTCTACAGTTCGCTTACCGTCCAAACGGTTCTACTAATGATGCCATCTCTCATCTCCTCCACACATGACTTACTCACTTGGACACTAGAACGGGGAATTATCGGCCTACCTGAAGGGGAACTGGGAATCTGGAGAACTGGTGCCAGAGGAACAATCTCCTCTTGAACGTCAGCTGATAGTGGACTTCAGCACTAAGCAGGAGAGGAACTACAAGACCCCCATCATCAACGAGAGCCCAGGGAAGAGAGTGGAGAGCTTCAAATACCTCGGTGTTCACATCACACAAGATCTGTCATGGTCCTGTCACATCAAGTGACAGGACCATGACAAATGGTGCAAAAAGGCCCGACAGCGTCTCTACCACCTCAGACGCTTGAGAGACTTCCAACTGCCCTCGAAGGTGTTTAGGAACTTTTACTCCTGCACCATAGAGAGCATCCTGACGGGAAACATCTTAACCTGGTTTAGGAACAGCACCATGCAGGACAGACGAGCTCTACAGAGGGTGGTGCGATCAGCTGAGCGCATCATCCGCACCGAGCTCTCTGACCTGCACTCAATCTACAGCAAGCGGTGCTGGACCAAGGCCAGGAAGATTGTGAAGGACCTCAGCCACCCCAGCAATGGACTGTTCTCTCTGTTGAGGTCAGAAAAACGATTCCGCTCCCTGAAGACCAACCTTCTGTTTTCCTTTTCATATTTATTTTTCTACATCATAGTCTTTTATTTTAAGGTCACAAGCAGTTGTCTAAAGCATTTCACTGCATATTGTACTGTGTATGACTGTGTATGTAACAAATAAATTTGAATTTTAAAATTTGAAATTTGAATTTGAATAGAAAGATGTCTAAGGAAACCGTCAGGAGGGCGGTTTGTAATCTTGTTCCTGACACAGGTTTTACAGAAGGCCACAAAATTCTTGACGTTCTCCTTCAGCGTGGACCACCAGAAGCACTGTTGAAGGAGGAAGAGAGTGCGTGCTGCCCCAGGGTGGCATGCCAGTCTGGAACTGTGAGCCCAGTCTAACACCTGTGCTCGTACAGAGACTGGGACAAAGAGCTTGTTGGGATGGACGATGCTTGAGCCTGGTTCCCGTTTGAGGGTCTGCTGGACCAGGTGCTCCACATTAAGCCGGTTTATTGCCACGAGGCATTGAGGAGAAAGGATAGTCTCCATTGTAGATGCATCCTGAGAGGTGGAGAATTGCCAAGAGAGGGCGTCAGGTTTAGCGTTCTTGGAACCAGGGCGATACCATAGCATGAACCAGAAACGAGAGAAGAATAACAACCAATGTGCCTGGCGTGAGTTGAGCCTTTTTGCCGTTCCTAAATATTCCAGATTCTTGTGGTAGGTCGGCCCCTTCCAGCCAGTGCTCCAATCTTCGAGGGCCAATTTGACCGCCAATAGTTCACGTTCCCCAATGTTGTCGTTGCCCTCAGGGGGTGTGAGTCTGCAGAAGAAGAAAGAGCAAGGGTGAAGTTTATTGTCTTCTGTGGATTTCTGAGACAGGATGGCCCCTACTCCGGTTTCGGACACGTCTACTTCCACAACAAACTGGAGGGAGGGGTCGGGAAAGATGAGGATGGGAGCAGTGGGGAAACAATGTTTAAGGTCCTTGAAAGCTCTGTCTGCCAGGAGGTTCCATTGGAATGGTTTCTTAGATGACGTGAGGGTCGTAAGTGGCCCCGCCACCATGCTGTAGCTCCGAATGAAGCGGCGATAACAGTTGGTAAACCCTAAGAAGCGTTGGAGTTCGCATCTTGATGATGGTACTGGCCAGTCAGTGACTGCCTTCACCTTGCTGGGGTCCATCTGGATGCCCTCAGGGGAGATGCAATATCCCAAAAAGGATGTGGATAAGCAATAAAATTCACATTTTTTCACCTTGATTTAAAGTTTATTTTCCAGTTAGCCATTGCAGGACCTGGCGAATGTGGGATTTGTGTTCCTTGACCGAGCGTGAAAAAATCTAGATGTTGTCCAGGTAAGCAAAAACAGACATTGAGAAAATCCCTGAGAACATAGTTAATGAGAGCCTGGAACACTGCCGGCGCATTGGTCAAGCCAAAAGGAACCGCTAGATACTCATAATAATGGGTATGTTGAAGGCAGTTTTCCACTCATCACCCTCCCGTATCCTGACAAGGTGGTAGGCGTTTCTCAGATCCAATTTGGTGAAGACACGGGCATCCTGGAGGAGTTCGAAGGCTGATGACATCAGAGGAAGTGTGTAGCGTTTTTTTTTTACAGTGATTTCACTTAACCCTCTGTAATCAATACAGGGTCTGAGGGATTTGTCCTTTTTTTCTATGAAGAAGAACCCTGCTCTTGCTGGCAAAAAGGATGGGCGGATGATCCCTGCAGCAAGTTTCCTCTCGTGGCGTGGACAAGGTTCGGCCTATAGGGGCGGAGCATAAACATGAAGAGAGGCAGGTGGGACTCCAATCCAGGACCCTTCTTTTAACCCAATCAATGTGTAGGTTATGCATCCTTAACCAAGGGAGGCCTAGAACAATGGGTGCATGGGCATTTAGTGGGACTCCAGGACCCTTCTTTTAACCCAATCAATGTGTAGGTTATGCAGCCTTAACCAAGGGAGGCCTAGAACAATGGGTGCATGGGCATTTTGAACAATTAGGAGGGAAATGGTCTCTGTGTGGTTGCCTGAAAACTGTAGGGTGATGGGGGTAGTGCGGTGGATAATCAGGTTTAGTTTGCTGCCATCAAGAGCCTAAACTGTAAATGACTGATGCAAGTGCGTGAGAGGAATATTGAATTCAGGGGCAGTGGAAGAGGAGATTAAATTCTGATTGGCCCCGAAGTCCAGTAACACGTCAGTGACGTAGGATTGGTCGTCATGGGTCAGGGTCACGGGGAAGCATGATCGCTGGTCCTTAATTGGGTCCAAGACTCCATGGAGAAAACACGCACGATCTGTGTCATGGTTCTGCCATGGGCAGGTCCATGGCAGAACCATGACACGGATCGTGCACGGAATGCCCCAATAAACGCCCTCATGCGCTTTGTAAAAAGTGGGTTGCAATGCTCTAAAATCCTCCCAGGTGGAGCATTGACTGCTTCAGTTAACTGCAGTGTCCAGGCAACCCTAAACAGCATGTTCAATATATAGGCAGTTCTTACATTGTCAACATAGTTTCATAAATAGATGATGTGGTAAAAAAAAAAAAAAAACATTAATAAAACAGATTTTTTAAAATCACTCAATAACCAACCCATGATGCTCATGCTATTTTACTTTACAGATCTTTATTGTAAAGGGTTTAAACAATGTTTTCCATGCATGTTCAATTAACCATAATCAATTAATCATGTATAATTAATAATGCACCTGTGGAATGGTCGGTAAGACCTTAACAGTTTACAGAAAGTAGGCATTTAAGGTCACAGTTCTAAAAACGCAGAACACTAAAGAGACTTGTCTACTTACTGTAAAAAACACCCAAAGAAAGATGCCCAGGGTCCCTGCTCATCTCCGTGAACGTTCATTAGACATGCTGCAGGGAGGCGTGAGGACTGCTGATGTGGCTAGGGCAATAATTTGCCATGTCCGCACTGTGAGACGCCTAAGACTACAGGGAGACAGGAAGGACAGCTGATCATCCTCGCAGTGGAAGACCACGTGTAACAACACCTGCACAGGATCGGTACATCCGAATATCACACCTGTGTAACAGGTACAGGATGGCCACAACAACTGCCCGAGTCACACCAGAAACACACAATCCCTCCATCAGTGCTCAGACTGTCCGCAATAGGCAGTCCATGAGGAGGAGATGCACTGCAGTACTTCAAGCAGCTGGTGGCCACACCAGATACTGACCGGTACTTTTGATTTTGAGCCTCCCTTCATTCAGGGACACATTGTGAAACATTTTTAGTTTATGTCTTATGGTGTTGACTCTTTTAGTGTTCATACAAATATTTACACATTAAGTTTACTGAAAGTAATAACAGTTGAAAGTCAAAGGACGTTTCTTTTTTTTTTGCTGAGTATAGATATGAGCATAATGTAAAATGTATAATGTAATAGTTCATAAAACACCACAAAAAAGAGGGGGATAGGTACAGTTTAGTAACCTTTGAAGTGGCACTTATTCAGTAAACAGACAATTTTAGACAATAAAACATTTTATTTAGAGGTAGCGCTGCTCCGTTTAAGAGTGTACTCCACCCAACCTGTACACTCAATCTGCTCATTCATTCATTTATGCTGTAGTAGCAGTCCATGGAACAGAATCCTTCAAACTCTCGGTCAGAATAAAATGACGAGGCCTAAAAACATCTGTAGCGCAAAACGGACATCGATACAAACTGCCAACCCTTACCTCGAGGGAAAACCTGTCTGTGTTTCGTCTCTGTCGACAACAATTAAACGAACAATTAAATAACGAAAATAAAGAAAAAATATATTTATATTGACTAACCACACCAAGCCTTACCGCTGCCATGTTCTTCCACGCTAAAATAAAGGTACTTACATATAAATAGGATTACCGCTGATTGGCCAACGCAGAAGCTCCATTCACCAATGAGAAACCTTTCGGCACGCCCCTACCTTTCAGCACGCCCCTACCTTTCGGCACGCTGATTGGCCAACGCCAAAGCTCCATTCACCCACCAGTTTCTTTTGACATGCCCTCTACCTTTCGGCACGCCTTATTGCTCCAGCCTGCAGTTATCCCTACTTGCAGGAATGCGGAGCGAGGAGATCCTGCGACAGAGCCTTGTGTGCGGCGTGACTCGTGCAGGAATGCGGAAGCAAGGAGAGCCGGCGAGAGAGCCTTGTGTGCGGCGTGACTTGTGCAGGAATGCGGAAGCAAGGAGAGCCGGCGGGAGCGAGGAGAAACTGCACAGGTTGGTTGCACTCGTGGTTGAATGCGAGTCAGGTTTAAAGCGTTGCAATGGTCGTAAAAATTCTGTGAACAGTCTGTGAGCATGGAAATCTGAGACAGGAGCGAGGTCGGAAAACAAAGTGTGGTCAGTAACGGAAAAACTAAGCATAGAAAGATCACTGAAAAATTGGGCTAAGGAGAGCACTCAATAATCTGGCAATGTGACAGAGTGCGGTTTAAATAGGTAAGGAGGATGATTGGTGATAGCTACAGCTGTGTGGAGAGCGGAATGTGAGGCGGTGAGATGTAAGGGGTGGTTGGGAATGTGGAACAGAGCACTCATATGATCATGGCAGAGCTGTAGGTTTTGAAGGATACATCTATATATTATATGGTTTGGGTGGTTTAGACTGGAAAACACAGATGATATCTGCAATAAATGTTCCCTCCCATCACTGATGTCAGTACAGGAGTGTCTGTTCCTTTCCCTCTTACCTGTGTCACCTGAACCAGTTAAACTTAACTAACTGGAGAAGGTTTAGAGTGCTACCTCAAATTTTATAGGGTATTTTCAAAATTTTTTTTTACAGCATCATGTTTGTTGATTTTGGTACACAGGATGATGGCACTGAACCTATGGACACTTCTGATTATCCTTGCTACTGGTTCTATGAAGCAGTAAGTGGCGTTTGGCACAGAACTGAGGTATTGTCTTATTTTATTACTATTCCAAAGCTTTTTTCTAGCTGCTTTCATGAAAAAAGTATTCCTTTACAGGATGATCCAGTGAACCTCATCAGCAGCTCAGATCTGGAAATCCTTTTCGCTAAAAACCCAAATGGAGTTATTACCATCACCACAGCAGCAGGGATCTTTAAAATAGATTTTTGTGGTAATGTCACTTCTCAGGTTTATACTTAAAACTATTTTTGTGGATTATAAATATGTTTAAAAATAAATGAAAGTTGTAATGCTTAAAAGTAATTATGCTAAATCAATACATGACTTTTAAAAAGAATAATAACATTTAGATTTACTAAAATTAGGGTTCCTGAAGACCAACCTAAGGACAGGACAGGCACAAAAATTAAAACGTTCTTTATTCACTCAGATCAGGTCTGTGCATTTACAGTTTCTTTTAACTAAAGCTTAACTACTCTTGCTTGATGAGTTCATCTTGTGTGTTACCTTTATCATGAAATGAAAGTGAAACTCCTTCCCTTTTTCTAATTAAATAGATGCACATGTGCAAACCAGGCTCCATCTGTACCTGCTCACTGGGAGAAGATGGACGCTAAAGCACCTTATAAGGTACAGCTTATGATGGAAAAGCAAACGAGACATTTTAGCCAAGTTTGGGGATCCCTTTGGGGCACATACAGATACAGAGAAGCTTTAATCAAATCACTGCTTTATCCTTGGGAAATGACATATTTTCCATAATTTGGCTTTAATTTTTTTGGCTTTTGAGTATCATGAAATTACAGTATGTCATTTGTATGGTTATGGGTCATTGTGCTCACGTATGTATTTTGATAAATGGCAATGACAATTACCATCTCAAAAAATTTTACTGAATTTTAACCCATGTTGTTATGTTTGCTGTGTTTGGCTTTTGCATTTACATTATTTTATATTCTCATAAATGACAATAATATACTCCAATATTCAATAAACACAGTTTTGGTTATGATTTAATGATCTATTATGGGCTTATGATAAAAAGATTTATGTCAAATCTCCAGTAACGTAACACCAAATTATTTACAATTACACTGTTAATATTTGCAGTCCTTTATTTAGGAAATTTCTGCCTCTAGTGTTCAGGAGGAATGATGTACTATTTTTCCTGTGTGTGTATGCATGGTTGTGTAATACAGTATATATATATATATATTACATGTGATTACTCACCATAATCAAATATACACTACCTGTCCAAAGAAAAAAAAAATCCTGCGTTTAACTAAGCAAATAGGTAAGAGCCTTCCACTGGGTACTTACAGTGATTACTAGTTTTAGCTTTCAACCAGTTATTAACCCATTCTGATGCAGTGAGTAGCTTCTCATTTCTTAAACAACTATGCCAGAAGACATATCCTGGTCTTGGCAAAGATGTTACTCTTTCTCAGAAGAGATTTTTACCTGTACCCGCAAAAAAAAAAAAACAACTGCAGAGATTACTGAAACTACTAAAATTGGGGTAAGAACTTCCCACACATTATTAAAACCTAAAAGGACAGTGTTTGAACCATCATCTTTAAGAAAGAAATGTAGTGTGATGGAAAATTACTTAAATGTTTGCTGAAATCAAATCATATTCAAACTTATGGCTATGTTTAATAATGAAGGTAAGAGCATTTACACATGCACAAGCTAAAGAGAACTCAAGAGACTCAGACTAATTAGCTGTCACTAAGGCTAATTGAAAAACAAGGCTTCAATTTGCTAGGATTGTGGGTCATTGTAGAAAAGTCTATTCGCCAGAATGTGGTCTGATGAGTTTGGTTGGTTTCTTTCCAAAGACATGCGAATTAGGATGATTAGTGTTTCCAAGTTGCCCTAAATTTGTGTATTCCCTGCAATGGATCGGCACCCAGTCCAGAGTACAGTATAACCTGCCTTGTGCTCTAAGTTTCCTTGGGATAGGCTCCGTGCCCCATGTGACTCTGTATACAGGATAAAGTGGTACAGGAGTGTGTGAGTGGTTCAGAGAGCATAAGACATCATTTTCACATACAGATTGGCCACCACAAAGTGCAGACCTTAACCCCATTGATAATCTTTGGCAAGTTCTGGATGAGACTTTACACAGCACTCCGACTCTCCCTTCATCAATACAAGATCCTGGAAAAAAATTAATTGGACTGAAATAAATGTTGTGACATCACATAAGCTTATTGCAATGATGCTACAACAAATGTGTGCCATAATTGAAGCAAAAGGCAATGAAAATGTCCAATGAAATATTAGAGTGTCTGAGTTTTTTTTTTTTTTTTTGGCTTGGTAGTGTATTTTATATAATTTTGCAATGGTGAGTACTGATTAGCCATTGCAGTACTAAATGCTGTGTAATCATAATGCCTGCTTAAATACTTTTTTAATTCCTTAAAATCATTAATCCATTATCTCTCTTCTTTTTAAGGCTTTTACTGTAGACAGGCGAACAAGTGAGTTTGAGAAAGTAGAAAGGTATGTGCGAGAAATTGGTCTTCTGCAGGAACCTCTGAAATATATTCACAGAATACAGAATGTTGACCTCTGGGAGCTGTACTGTAGGTAGGTACAGTATCAGTCAGATTTTTACATACTTTCATTATTTTTATTCTATTCTACTATTTTATAATAGTGTTTCCTAATTCAGATCCTGGAGCACAAACACCATGCACGTTTCATGCTCTTAATTCAACAGTTCTAAAACTTAAAGTGTGCAAGTTAGTAGAGAGAACTGTTATTCATCAGCATGGGTAAAAGTAGGCCAATACAGTCCACAGTATTGGGAGTAGGGGGGGGGGGGGGGGGGGGTCTGGGTGGGACTGCCTGCCAAAACCTACATTCAAAGCGAATCATGAAAGCACTTTCAGCAATAAAACACATCTGATAATATAATGTTCTTTTAACCAACACCTCGGAACCATCTGAGTTGCTCAGCTCACAGCTGTTGTGGGCTACAAAACTAACCAGTTTCTAACACAAGGCAGAGCAAAATAACATCATGATAAAAAATCATGATCTATTAATAATAAACATTTATAGAACCATTATGTTATCATCAGCTTAGCTTACGATAGACCCCATTGATGTATATACATTATGCATTATACAAAGATAAACAATCTAAAATGTTGAAATATTTTACCAGTGTATTCATTCAATGTTCTCAATGTATTCATCCCATTTACCTTTTTAGGAAAAAAACCCAGCTGATGAGAATAAAAGGTCAGTCAGACATTGAAGAACGAATGCTCTTCCATGGCACAGGGAAGAACAATTTAGATAGTATTTGCTTGTACAATTTTGACTGCAGAATATCTGAGTCAGTAAGATATGGTCACCTCTATGGCAAAGGTAAGTTGGGTTTGATATTTTCTTGTCTTTATACTACATCCAGTTGTTTACAAAAGTTATTAACTTTCTTTTAGGTACATACTTTTCCATACATGCATCCTACGCTGACATGTACAGCAAGTCCCGAAGCCAGGGACACACAAATGAGACACGAATAATGCTCCTTGCTCGTGTGATTGTTGGGAAATACACAACAGGGCAAAAGAATCTCTGCAAACCTGATGGTGATCAAATTGAAAATATACATGACAGCTGTGTCGACAATACTTTATGTCCCAGAACTTTTGTAATCTTTAATTCTAACCAGATATATCCGGAGTACGTGCTGGAGTATGGTGGGTAATAGGGTGAGAAAATATTCATGGAAGTCACAGAAACATTACTGGTCTATTGATTTTTGGATATAGAAGGTAAGAACAAAATTTGGACATTTTGCTTAATTATTATTATTTGATTTAATGAAGAAGTATGTTGAATAATTTAGATTTATTCCTTAGATTTTTTAAACTAGATAAATGATTAGATAATTAGATTTCTTATTTACAATGATCCAAATAAGCAGATAACAGTTGCAACTTTACTTTTTAATACTTAAGTATTAATGATAGAAAATAAATAATTGCATTTTTCTCTGACCATTCATCCACATTGGGTTCCACATTATGTCCAAGACATAATCATATTTCACTTCTTATGCACCTGCACAGTCCCTAATCTGCAGGATCCTCAGCATTTAAATTCAGTCAAAGTATTCCTCAATGTCAATGTCAGGTTTAAAGTGATAGCGAGAGACAAAATACCCACTAATTACCAGGGCTTTACCGACTACCAAATTTTATTTTTTATTCAATTTTTAATTAGACTACCAATTAAAAATGTTTAATGACATGCAGTGAGTCAAAGATCTTTCCGAATTTTGCGTAAATTTAAAATGGTTATCAATGTTGTAGCTAATACATTACAATTTACATAGAGCACAAAATGGGCTTTCACAATGTGGCAGATATAAATATGTTAGATTCGTGTGCAACTTTTAAACTTATGTCAAAGTATACATACAAGAAATTACAATTTTTAACTCTGTAAATCATAATTTCTACCCTGATTTCAAAAGATCAGCATCTGCAATAACAACACTCATACTGATCAACCTCCACTAATCACCTCATAGTTATATAAAAAATAGCTCGAAGCTGAAGTCCACCTCAGTTCCCCATAACGTAGGCAGTGAGTAGCACAGAAGCCTGTTCCTGAGTCCACATGGGGGCAAAATAGACACATTGAACAGGAGGCTTAATGTCATTAAATGGTACTTGGAATTAAAATATATAACACTATTGTGGTTGTGGTTTAACTTTTTATGACCAGGACTTGAGTATGATTAAATATGTATTTATTCAGGCAATTCCTGCCTCAAATATGAAGGAAATAAAGATTTTCAAAATAGTTTACATTGTGTTTTTGTACTAAAATTGAAGTAGAAAAAAAATCCTGTAGAAAAATGTATTGGGGATAAAATACAAGAAGTGAATGTGTGAATTCATATATGGATTAATGTGTGGGTGAATAAATGAACCTGCTGCCAAAGGGAAATAGGCTTCCAGCCAGCTGCACACCTCTCCAGCTGGTTCACATGTCTGTATGTGGTCATCACCACATTCTCTGCTAGGTCAAACTGTAACCAAAGCAAAAACCAAGTAAGTACATTCAATGTAAAAAATCAGAGAATTAATCTACTGTAAATAGTTATCTAAACAAATGTAAATAGTTTATTTTCTTGTTTTTCTGACAGTAGGAATGGTTTTGTTTTTACAAAAGTACAGTAAGTCTTAAGTAAGCTTAACACTTACTGTACTATTTTATAAATGGTTTAAGAAAACATGTAAACATAAACATGTACACGCCATGTTAATTTTTTTGTGAATACATGAAACTACACTTAAACACTTATAGCATAACAAAATTTAATGTCTCTCTCATATTGTACACCATAGTAATTAAACAGTTAATAACAGATCCAAGTTATAATCAGTCCTTCATTTAAGTAAAGAGTGGTATTATCATACAATCAGTGTCGGTCCCTGACATGACCAGCAGCCGATGCGTTTTCCCGTCTCATGTGTTCCTGACTGCAGTCTCTTGACTTACACTCCATATTTAATGCATTGAACCTATACTGTTGCCTTATACCCGTGGTTCTCAAAGTGTGGGGCGTGCCCCACTAGTAGGGAATACAGACATGACAGGTGGGGCGCAATAAACGGAAGGGGATTAGTGGAAAATAATAGGAAAGTACCTATTCTAATTCATGCTTTTCTTTGTTGACGATAAGGATTGGACACTCGAAACTAGACAATCACACGCAAAGAAATGGATCATTAAGACAAGTAAATTAAAGTAACATCAGAGAAAAAGTGGAACCATAGTGCAATAATAACGGTTTAATGTCGGCATGTTAATTGCAGAGGAACAATGTATAAGGAAACATTTGGTATTATACATGTAATTTTATTTATTCCAATGTGTATGCTGATGTTTCTGTATTTTTGTTAAAAATTAATATTTTATCAGGCAGTACTAGTCTGGCATCTCTAGCCTCCAGTGTGGCAACAAAGTTGCTTTTAAATCCTTCAGGCGCTGAACAGAAGGGAAGATCAATATCGTTCTACGCTTTTTGTTGGTGTGCGGCATTTTTCGATGATCCCTCAATCATTTGTTGCGCCGTAGAGAGTAATGGTGTTTATGCTTTTAAACATGTATAATTTAAGGCAGATGTAGCTTGAAGACAATGTAAAAAGGAAATATACGTGGGTATCTTATTTGCGGGTTTATTTACGCAGCTATTGAATTCGGAACTGCGAATATCAAACTAACTTTACCGCAGACACAAACCGGGTCAGTAGCGGACTGTATGTAGTGGGCATAATAACATCAATGGTACATTTGTTACATGGACCACAAAAAAGCAGGTGATTCAGCACTATCAGCATAACCAAAAAGCAAGCGTAAGAAAAACATGTTGAAGCCTATATTGCGCTTGGATTCATGGTGGGACAATTCGCCCACCCACTTAAGTGGAGAATGACAGAAAATGTTTGGGAACCACTGCCTTATACTTACCAAGGGGTCGAAACTTTGAGGTGGCTATTCTCTGACAAAGAAGGTGCTTGTATGTTGAGCCTATACTTTTGACCCACTAGTGACTGTGAGGTGATGTATACCGGGATGTCATACTCTGATCGTGTCACCGTTGTTCCTTGATGAAATGACTTTGGCTCCACCGTTCCACTTATTTTAGCTTCACAGTATTTACTTGCGTATTTTTTGTGTATTATTATTTTTTTATGATGTTTTTTTATTTATCTCAATCATTTAAGTGACAAATTTGCAAAAAATAAAAACCCCACTGTATGTATAGGAAAACAGTTTTTTAAAGGAAACATGTTACATGGTGTAACGGGTTTGACCCTTTTGCACGGGTGGCACCACAGACATGAAGCAAGTTTTTACAGGGAAAAAAAGGTAATTTTATTTGGGGAAAAATGGCTTAAGAAGGGGTTAAAAGAGGGAGGAAAGAAAAAGACTGGATGCGTGCACCTGCCGGTCTGGAGGCAGTGCCAGGCTGGCATGGGGGCACATGGCTGCTTTCCTGGCTTGGATTTGGGGCCTTAACCTTTTCAGCGGCGGGGATGCGAAAACGGAAGTGAAGGTGCCGCGGAAGCTCGAGCAGTTCTTTCCCACAACGTCCTCTCGCAGAGATCAATAGGAGGCAGTCCGGTCTCCTTTTTTTAAAGTCTTTGGGGCGCGTCACATCACCCCATTCGCGTGCCACTTTCTTTAATAAAAGCCCCCACTCAGCGCTTTTTTGCTTTGCCTCCGGACCCTGGACTAAATCCGCGCTTGGCTTTTATAATGCGGACAAAAGCCCGAGATCCATTAACCCTCTGGAGTCCGAGGTGATTTTGGGGCCATTGAGATATTTGGACATGCTCTAATATTTGTGCTTTTTCAGCTACTTATAATATATTATTGACCAAAATGAATGTATGTGTTTGCATTTTTTAGGAAAAAAAAAATTGTGTGGTATGTAAGTTTTGTGAAAATAAAAGTAGCTGAAATAATGCCATGAAACTCATACAGAACATTTGTTCACAAGACTTTAGAGAACTGGGCTGGTGGATTAGTGTTTTTGCTTCAAAATGATGTGAAAATTATCTTGTTTACTTGCTCACAGAAAACAATACAGTGATTAACATTTTTTAAGTCACTTTTTGACTGTAAAGAGTCTATGCGAAAAGGCGTTAACTATCATTACTAATGCAGTGATTCACACCTGTGAAGACAAAGGCCTGCATAATGAGCTGCATAATGAGCCATCAGACAGGTATGTGACTGAGAGAGGAGAGTTACAAGAAAGAATCTGGGGACAAAATAAGTTTATATATTTTCAGTGTTTAGGTTATTTGAGAATGTATTTGACTCACACAAAAGAAAAAATTGAGGATCACTTGCGAGTTCAGTTAAACAGTTTATTAGGAATAATCAACGTTGAAAAAGCTGTAATCAGGAAGATAATACAGGGTGTAAGGTTTGTTAAGTCTACTCTTACACCCTATGTATTACTACTCTCTCACATGAAAATGTACAGGGACTGAGAAGAGAGGGGACACAGATAAACATATTTACTGCTGTGAAATTTACACATGAAACATGGCTCGGTGTACATGTGGCAACCGTAATATCCCGAAAGGCGGGAATTTACAAAATTAATTTAATCCGACTTCGCCACCCTGCAGGGGCGCCAGGGAAATACTCTCAATAAAGACACACGGGTAAGCTCCGCCTATCAAAGGCAAGAATACAGAGTAACGGAGACGTGGGTAGCAATACAAAGAGATGTTTTATTTATTAAAAACAAACAACAAATATCTATCTGCTCCCAAGAGACACAGAAGCAATAAACAAAAATGTTTTAATAAAAACACTTCTCAGGGAGGGGAAAAAGGGAACAGAGACTGACAGGACAAAGCAGTCTGGCTGCAACTCCGAAAATCATCCAAAACCCACCCAAATTTACATCGAATTAAATGCCATGCACTCACGACAAGAAAGGATTGTGTTGATACACTTGCACGGTGAAGCACACACCACAAACACACGCAGCCAGCTTCCCCTGTCCTGCACCGTGCCTGGCTCCTGATCAAAACAATAAGGAAAGAAAAAGAACACAACAACAACATACACACACACCGAGAACTAACATAAAGTCTACACAATCCACACTAAACAATCACATCAAACATAAGAAAAGAAAATATCAACAAACAATTTCACAGACTCAATAGTATATAGAGCACCAAGTTGTCTCCCAGTCCTATATACGACCGAGATCGGTGCCTTACCGCACCAAATTAACATAACAGAAAAAAGACAACAGCAACACAAACATTCGCGCCGTCACCACATAATACACAGAGCAGACATGAAGGACAATTCCATTCACACAAAACAAGAATAAAAGCCAATCACAGAAAAATAGGAAAAGAGAAAGAAACTTAAACTGTAAATAGTATCGATTAGCATTAAGCTATTTACCTAGCTACACAGTCAACAAGGTCCTAGCCTACCTTAATAACCAGGAACAAAAAGGGACATGCCAGAGGTCCGTTCTTCGTACGTCGCTTGACACATCCAAGATGAATTGACACATCTAAGATGAGATCATCGTGCTAATTACGATCCGGCTAAGTTGGTTCTTTGAGCTCACCTGTTGTTGATGATTAGTATAGCTGGATTGAGTTGTCTAGGATTATTGCGCGCTCGTGCGTTGGTTTAAAAGGCGATATGCATCGACAGTAGAAACACTGATCACAAGCCCTCCGTTTGGTTGTCGAAATGGACAAAGAGCGGCTCAATTTTTTTTGTAACACGTGTTATGCGCTGAAATGCCCCACTGCCATGGATTGCCCCCCCCCCTACATAATCGCTATCAAATATTATATTAGAACATAAATTCATAGGTTAATGGTTTACAAATTACATGAGACAATAAAATAAAATAAGCAATATGAAAATAAATGTTGTATATGAAAAAATAGAAATATTATGTATACTTTTATATTGTTTATTTTATAATAAAATTAGTTTCGTCCAATTTATCATTATAAAATATTTATTTTTTAATATATATAAATATTTATTTGCATATTTTTATGACAAACCTCTGAAAAAAAATGTGTTACAAAATAAACATTATACAAGAATTTGTATTAATGGTCTTGACGGCTGTCTTATGCCGAGGGTTTATTATAATAGTAATATCATATTTGATAACATTAAATCTATGAATTTATGTTCATATATAATATTTGATAGCGATTATGTGTGTGTGTGTGTGTGTGTGTGTGTGTGAGGGGCGGGGGGGGGGGGGGTGTCAGTCGTGCTCTTTAACCAATCAGATGTGACTTCGCTATTTCAACCAATCATAACCCAGCAGGAGCGCAGGCTAAATCGTGTTTACATGAAATAAACCTGCTCCCGAGCAGGTTCAAGCTTACGGATATGTTGTATGACAACAAATGCTAGAAGCGCATCGAAGAACGAAACAATCCGAGATCAGGACAAATCCACAACAATTAAATCCAGCTAACTGAGTTAGCGACGTACGAAGAACGGACCCCAGGTTGAAGAGGACCCAGACACCACAAACACGTCACCACTGGTCAAAATAAGGGTCCTTAAATAGACTGCGTTCCCCTCATTAATTCAATAACCACACCCCCAACAAATCAAAAATTAAAACAAACACTTACCCTGCCACATACAGAAGACTCAATCAGGGCAAAACTGTGCAAAAAAAAAAAACAATATAAAAAAAACAGCTACACATCGTCGTGCCACTCCAGGAAACAGTATTTTTTGACCTGAAAACACAAGTCAACATCACAGGCCTTGCATTTCCAAGGAGTGTCCTGCCTCTTACCATGCTTTGCTTTGCAAAGCACACAGCTCCGGCGACCAGCAATGGCAGCTGGCACATGGTGAGCACTGATCCGTTTTGGTGTAATGCTCTTTGTGTACAATGAAAGCATTGGTGGCAGCAATGTCCAAGAAGTGAAGAAATAGCTTTCTGTACCACTTTATTGTTTTGTGCTGTGTGGTGTAGTATTGGATCAGCTGATCAGATAGATCAACACCCCCCATGTGCTGGTTGTAGACAGTCACTGGTGCAGGACATGGAAAACTCACTGTCCTCTATCCAGTTTGTGTTGTCACCCTTCTTTGCCCAGTGTGTCCTGTATAGGCAGCGTGGATGGTGGAACAGACAAAAACTTCTCCACTTCACAAACAGAAGATGTTTATCTCGAATCCACCTGATGGAGCCCCTCACAGATCTTTTGGTGAGTGAGTTAGCTGCATTTCGAGGGCTATTTTTCCTGTTGTCCCGGTAAGTTCCAATTGCAGCAAACTTTAAAGCAAACAAGTCTGTTAGGAGCTTTGGGCTAGTGTAAAAATTATTCATTATACATGGTACCCAGAGCCCAAAACTGTACAGTCTAACAGAGATGTCACAGCATCATATGACAGGCCATGGCCTGTGGGAAAGTTGTTCTTTCCTGTGAGGACAGCAAAATCTACAGTGTATCCATTTGAAAAGTCTGCAAGAACAAACAACTTGAATCCCCACTTGGTTGGCTTGGCCTTCATGTAGTCATTCCTGTGTTTGCTTTGCATGCCACCTTTCTTTTACCCACTGCCAAATTTTTCCTTGGATGATAGATGGCTTTACAAGCATGCCGGATAGTGTCCATGAGGGGTCTGACCCTGAAAAGACGGTCATGTTCAGCTGTGCTTCTCTTTCTGTCATTGTCCTTGTCCGCATCTGAGTGGCTCATGTGCACATTCCATGAAATGGTGCGGTATCTGTTTCTTGACATGATTGTGGCTGGAAAAGAAACAGAGAAAAGATTGTCCTGCCGCCAGTAGTCTGTAATGCACCTCAACTTCACCATGGCCATGTAGAAGAGTAGGCCAATGTAGCAGTACATCTCAATGATGCTGATGTCTGTACATTTATATTTATGGCCCTTTGCACGTGCCCTGGCAGCCTGAGCATTGGTGTTTTGACACAGAGTTGACATAGCACTTTAATGAAAAAACATTCTGAAGAGACTCATGGGAGTATGAGCATCACATGGTGTTATCTGTGGTCCAGGTTCCTGTGCAGGCAGGAATCTCAAAGCATGTGGAGCCATGTCAGCATCAGTCTCTGTTCCCTTTCAAAGGCTACACTCGATGCTGCGTGAAAACGCTATGGGAATATCTTTTCGTGTTGCCGGTTGTGAAGCATGTGTGTACCAAACACGCCAAATTTTGGCTTATATAACCTCGGTCAGGTGACGTCATCTGATTAGATGCACCTGCAGGTTATAAATAGGAGTGAGCCGGCAACATTCCTCAGATCTTTTTCTTCACCGCATTGCGCGTGTGTGTGTCAGCAAGCATAACAAAAATAAGCAGAATTAAATCTATAAAACTCACCAGTTATTATGGCGGAGTTTAGAACTAGATGTCCCCCTCCTTGTGAAAATTTCCTTTCGGAGGGCGATATGCACACATTCTGCTTCGAATGTTTGGGTGAAAAGCACGCTCTCGAAGGGCTTAATGGAGAGTGTGAGCACTGTGATCTTCTCCCCATGAAGCTGCTTCGCGTGCGCCTCACGTTCTTTAGGGAACCACGAGCCACGCTGCACTCATGGGGATCACAAGCAGATCTGGCCGAGGAGCGAGAGACAGAGTCCCTCCTTTCTCTCGCCCTCTCCCCCGATCCCGATGTCTCTCCTTCCACTTCACGAGCTCACTCCGGTGCTTCTCGCGGGTGTGTTGAAGAGACTCGTTTTCCTGCTTCTGTGGAAATGGAAGTTGCTTCCTCAGAACGCTCCTCAAAAGATGAAAGAGAATATGAGGAATTGCTCGAAGTTATAACGCGTGCAGTCGAACGACTGCATATTGACTGGCCACAGGAACAGGTTCACCCAAAACAATCTAAATTAGATGACAGATTTCTGTCGGGTGGCCAGGAGATGGAGCCAAAACACTGCTCTCTCCCATTTTTTGATGACCTCCACAACGAGTTATCTCGTTCTTGGAGAAATCCTTTTTCTTCCCGCATTTTTGTACAATCGACTTCGTTTTATTCGAACATCGTTGATGCAAAAGCACGAGGTTATCTGGTGATGCCCCAGATAGAAGAGACGCTTGCGGGCTATCTCTCTCCTGGAACATCATCCTCATTAAAGAAACCAACACTTCCCTCCAAGCCATGTAGAACTTCTTCTACCCTGGTAGGGAAAGCGTTCCAAGCAGCAGGTCAGGCCGGCGCTTCCTTGCACACCATGGCGGTTTTGCAGGCGTATCAGGCTGATCTGCTGAAAGATTTGAGCACGAGCGGCACACTGAATCATGACACATTCAATGAATTACGCCGGGCTACTGATTTATCCCTGCGTGCGACTAAACAGACAGCCCGTGCAATCGGCCGTTCCATGGCCTTCTTGGTGACCGCTGAATGGCACCTGTGGTTAAACCTGACAGGCATCAAGGACAAGGATAGAAGATTCCTCCTTGATGCCACTGTCTCACCTTCCGGCCTATTTGGCGACGCTGTGAATTCCGTCGCCACTAGGTTCCGAGAAGCTAAATTGTATGAACAGGCTTTTGGGAAATTTCTCCCACGCCGTGCTCAAGAGTCGAGGCCCTCGGCCACCCAGCCTCGGCCAGATCTGAATCTCACCAGGCAAGAGGCACAGAAAGAGAGCGTCAGCAGCCGGGCACCCCCCCGTAAGGACTGGGGTACGGCTCGTCGCCCCCAACAGGCTGCCTCCAAAAGAGCAGATCGCCGCACTGTCTTCTTTTCAAAGACTAAGTCCTGAAGCCTACGTGCCCCAGGGGGTCGGTGTTCAGTTTCCGCCGCCTCTGGTGTTTCGGACCTCACCGACCTCCAGAGATATGTTAGTGCCTCGGTTTTATCCTGCTATATTCCAGGATGCCGAACCACTAACACCCCCCCGCGCACTAAAACTTGTACCCCTTTCGGAGAAACTGGCAGCGTGGAAGTTACTGCCAGGCATATCTCCCTGGGTGCTAAAGACTGTAGAGAAAGGCTACAGGATTCAGTTTGCTCATCGCCCTCCGCGTTTCAACGGCGTGGTCTACACTTCCGTGATACCGGAGAGAGCGCATCTGCTAAACTCTGAACTCCAGGTGTTGCTGGAGAAGGGAGCCATAGAACAGGTTCCTCCTCCAGACAGGGAGTCAGGCTACTACAGTCGCTACTTTCTGGTTCCCAAGAAAGGCGGGGGGCTGCGTCAGATTTTGGATCTTCGCGGGTTGAACCGCTATCTCAAAAAGTACAGATTCAAGATGTTAACCATCAATATGATTGTCTCGCAAATCCAACCAGAAGATTGGTTCGTGACGATAGATTTAAAGGACGCATACTTCCACATAAAAGTTTTGCCACAACACAGGAAGTTCCTGAGGTTCGCTTTCGGGGGAGAAGCTTACCAGTATCAGGTCCTTCCATTCGGTCTAGCTCTGTCACCCCGCACATATACAAAATGTATGGATGCTGTCCTGGCTCCCTTGCGACTCCAGGGCATCCGTATTCTCAATTACATAGACGACTGGCTAATCCTGGCCCAGTCTCAGCAGCTAGCGCTCCGACATCACGATGTCATCCTAGCTCATCTTCATTCGCTGGGATTGAGACTCAACGCTACCAAAAGCGTTCTCGTTCCGGCTCAGAGGACAACATACTTGGGTGTCAGATGGGACTCGATCACTATGCGGGCACAATTGTCTCCCGCTCGTGTCGAATCCATCCTCAGCGCCCTCAAGGAAATCAGACTAGACCAGGAAGTGACTATTTATCACTTTCAAAAATGTTTAGGCCTCATGGCAGCTGCATCCACGGTGATACCTTTGGGCCTTCTGCACATGAGAGCTTTTCAGTTGTGGCTAAGAGCCAGGGGATTTCATACAAGGGCCAATCCCCGAAGGCGAATAAGGGTTACGCTCGAAGGACGTCGTACCCTTTCTATGTGGTTCAGACCCCAGTTTCTCACCTTGGGTCCCACTCTAGGTCCGTCTTGTCGTCGCAAAATGCTAACGACAGACGCTTCCCTTACCGGCTGGGGTGCGGTCTTGGATGGCCGTCCAGCTCAAGGGCGCTGGAGAGGTCATCTTCTCGCATGGCACATCAATTGCCTCGAAATGATGGCTTTATTTTTGGCCCTACAGCACTTCCTCCAGCAGCTGAGAGGCTACCATGTTCTAGTGCGGGTGGACAATACATCGGTAGTCTCCTACATAAATCGCCAGGGCGGACTGCACTCGCGCCGCTTGAACGAGCTAGCGCATCAGGTTCTGCTCTGGGCACAGGACAAGTTCCTGTCCCTCAGGGCGATTTACATTCCAGGGCACATGAATGTGGGAGCAGATTTACTGTCCAGACAAGCTGTGACAAACGGGGAATTGAAACTCCTCCCCGACATAGTCAGCCAAATCTGGGAAAGATTCTTTACAGCAGAGGTGGACCTCTTTGCCTCCCAAGAGACAGCACAATGTCCTCTCTACTACTCTCTGACTCATCCAGCTCCCCTGGGTCTGGACACGATGGCCCATACGTGGCCCAATTTACGCCTTTATGCGTTTCCACCAATATCTCTGCTCCCGGGAGTCCTGGCGAGGGTCCGTCAACACGGTTTGCGCCTCTTACTGATAGCGCCCCGTTGGCCGGCCAGAGTATGGTTCTCGGATCTAATATCTCTCCTCGATGGCTCACCTTGGATGATTCCAGTGAGGAGGGATCTTCTGTCTCAGGCGCAGGGGACAATATTTCATCCCCGACCGGAGCTTTGGAACCTTCACGTTTGGCCCCTGAACTAAGTCAAGCTGGTCTTCCAGCCAGCGTTATTGACACTATTCTAGCCGCTAGAGCTCCTCCACTAGAAAAGCTTATGCCCTCAAATGGAATGTTTTTGAAAGTTGGTGCATGACGAAGCAGGTAGACCCAGTCCACTGCCAAATTGTTTCAGTGCTGAAGTTCCTGCAAGATAAGTTGTCCTCGGGCTTGTGCCCTAGTACCCTTAGGACGTATGTGGCCGCTATCTCAGCCTGCCACATTCCAATCGAGGGGATTACTGTGGGAAAACACCCTTTAGTTGCCCGTTTTATTCGTGGAGCTAAACGGTTGAAGCCACCCACTAGAGCCACGACCCCTTCATGGGATTTATCTATCGTGCTCGAAGGTCTAATTGACACTCCTTTCGAACCACTAGAGTCAGCGCCGGACAGGCTTCTGACTCTTAAGATGGTTTTTCTTATGGCCATTACCTCTCTCAAGAGGATTGGGGATCTGCGCGCCTTGTCAGTCTCCCCATCCTGCCTGGACTTTGCCCCTGGGCTAGTCAAGGCCATTCTGCATCCTCACCCGAACTATCTTCCGAAAGTTCCATTTTCAAACATGCACCCTGTTGTTCTTGAAGCCTTCTGTCCTCCGCCTTTTACAGCTTCGGAGCAGGAGAAACTTCACCTATTATGTCCAGTACGTGCTTTTCGGATTTACGTCCACCGCACCTGCCAGTGGCGTAGATCAGAGCAGCTCTTTATTTGCTATGGAGGCCGCAACCGGGGGGCGGCCGCTACTACGCAGACCATGTCACATTGGGTGAGAGATGCTATTGCTCTCTCCTATGAGGCGCGTGGGCTGACTTCGCCTCTAGGAATCAGGGCTCATTCAACCAGGGGGATTGCTTCATCTATTGCACTAGCAAGAGGTATTCCCCTGCAACAAGTGTGTGACGCGGCGGGCTGGTCCTCCCCGCACACATTTATTAGATTTTATAGTCTGGATGTTCCTGTCACTCCGGGCTCACGAGTCCTCGAGTCAGCTTCCCAGACATAGTTCTGAGACCTCTCAGCCTTGTGCGCACACGCTACACAATGCGGGGTCCAGACACTTGCAGTGCGGCGACGTTGGTACTCTCGTTTCCATAGCGTTTTCACGCAGCATCGAGTGTAGCCTTTGAAAGGGAACGTCTCGGGTTACTTTGTTGTAACCCTGTTCCCTGAAAAGGCGGGAACGAGATGCTGCGTCCCAATGCCGCACTGCCCACGTGACCGGACGTCCGTTCAGACAATCAATCTGAGGAATGTTGCCGGCTTACTCCTATTTATAACCTGCAGGTGCATCTAATCAGATGACGTCACCTGACCGAGGTTATATAAGCCAAAATTTGGCGTGTTTGGTACACACATGCTTCACAACCGGCAACACGAAAAGATATTCCCATAGCGTTTTCACGCAGCATCTCGTTCCCACCTTTTCAGGGAACAGGGTTACAACAAAGTAACCCGAGACGTTCTCCATGAATGAGTAGGCTGCTTATTTTCTTTGGGTTCTTTGCCACTGGTTCTTTAGCGCTGAAATAAATAAGGCATGCTGTTTACACAAACTTTCATGAAAAGGTTTTATAGTACCTTATAGTAATTACAGCAGTTGTTTAGTATAAATGACCTTACCAATACTGTACTAAATTTTTCTGCAATACACTACAGTTTACAGTATATATATAGATAACAAAACCGGTTCAAACCAAAGAAAGTAACAGAGTTAAACGCTGACTGGCATAAATTCTTAACCATTGTTAAAATGGATGTAGAAAACCAAGAAAGCACTAAAATATACATTACATGATGATTTTCATAGCAGAGTTGGGAAATAGACCTGCTGAACTGCACATAGTTGGAATTGTTAGATTTTTTGCACATATTTTAAAGCCTCAGACTTAAACTGGCATCTCCCCCACACCTCTTGTCACTGCTCTTTACCTCATTTTAACAGAGGTCTTCTGGTGATTTTGTTATAACACTTAAAAATTACATTGACTCTGTGATGGGGTTTTGCCAAGTTTGTCAGTGGAAAATGTTTCTTGGGGTCATTAATGTAGAAATATATTATTATTGTGTTTCTTAAATTTGCCTTACATCAGACATTTCAATGTTTAGTGTTCATAGTTCTAACTAAAATCATTCAAAAGACTAGCTAATCAAAAAACCCTTAATAAGAAATACTTCACTGGGCTCTGTTGTGGTTGAATCCATTTCTACACCTGCGACCAATGTGTTTCTGTGTCTGTATGAAGTGGAAGCTGTGAGGTGTAACCTGGGTGATAAAAGACAAGGCCAGGGGTGTGTGTGTGATCCTATACCGTAGCCCCCTCTCTTCTTCTCTTGCTTTTACACTTACACAAATGCGCATCCGCGCACAAAACACACACAAACACTGCTCTGTCAGGAAAACTTCTTTGACAAGGAACCTCTCTAATGACACTTACTTTTGCTTTAGGCACGCACAAACACACTGTCATGTTATAATGAACAGTACACATGCGCACAGATTTTGTCTTTATGAGTGACACATGCACACTGACACTGAGCATGGGAGACAATTACCCATAATCTCGTAGAGCACAAGAGAGAAAAACAATTGGCTCAGTTGTGATCACATGATGCTCAGCAGACAAAGCACATGCGTATATCACATTGCTCGTATATTAACTTAAATTTGCAGACCAAGTTTCACGCAATCCAAGGTTCCACTGTATATCAAAATGCGTATTCCCTATGTGAAACACTGTTCTGCCGGGATTCTTTTCAAAGGTAAACCACAGGTTAATTTGTTTTATTTTTACTATACAGCAGTGATTCTGTTGGAGTGTCATTAGAGGGTTTCCCAAGAGAGCAGTGTTTCTGTTAGAGTGTGTGTGTCAAAGTCATTCTTTCCCTTCTCATCCTACTTCAGCTCTACACACGTGCACGCAGACACACCCACACACACACACGAACACACACACACACACACACACACACACTAACGGAAACACCAACGGAAACACTGCTCAGTCGGGATTCTTTTCAAAAGTGCAAAGAAGTTTCCATTATTTCTCATTGGATGATTCGCTTTGATATATGACTGTTTTGATACGATATACAATTACGCTTCCAGAACAAATTATGCTCACAATCCAAGGTTTGACTTTGGCTGCTTAATTTTTAATTCCATCACTGGAGGTGGAAAATGTATACATGCATGTATATATAATATGTAATGTATACATTTTCATATTGATGAGCACATGCAGACATCTGAACCAGATGTGTATGCAGCTGGAAATGGTTGCCATGCAAGCTGAAAGCCTCTTCGCAGCAGGTTAATTTATTCATTCATTAATCCGTTCATAAATTCACACATTTTACTTCTTGTATTTCATCACAGATCATTTTTTTCCACAGAAAATTATTTTCTGTTTGAAATATTCGTAAAAAAAAAACACATTTATAAATGTTTTTAAAATCTTTATTTCTTTAATATCTGAGAGAGAACTAAATGAATACAGATTGTCGTTTAATGTTTAATTTTAATACCAGGTGTTATTTGATGACATTGTGTCTCATCTTCACTATGGCTGTTGTGCCCCCATGTGGTACAGAAGCGGCACTTGTGGACTCCACTTGCACGATAATTATCATATTTGTGTGATAATTTATATGATGTTTGATTAATAATTGTAAGAATCCCTTAATGTACAATCATTTCCTTTTTTGTGTCATTGTTTAACTGACTTTTTTTTCCCCGGTATACATTTCTGTGTGGTAATTTCTCTGGCAAAAATAAAGAATATCTAATGTGTAGACTAAATGGTTAGAAAAGTAACGCGTTGAGTGTAGCGAAAGTATCAAAGGAAGATTAGCAAGTCTTTTTCGCAAATCTACTTAAGTAAAAGTAAGTATGATGCCGTAAACCTACTCATAGAAGTACACTTTTTTTTTCAAACAGTTACTTAAATAACTAACGGAGTAAATGTAACTCGTTATTACCCACTTCTGTTAGCTAGGTTGCTTCACTGACCTGCAGCTTCATTTGGATCCCACACTTCTATAACTTTGCACTGGAGCAGAGGTCATCAACTGGCAGACCACAGTCTAGATGTGTACACACAAGTATTTCACCTGACTTAATTCAAATAAAAAATATATTTGTCACATACTCAGTATAATATGCAGTAAAATGTTTATATGACCGTCCATGACCTTAAAATTTGATTATTCAAATAAAGAATATAAACTAAGAATATAATTAAAAAAGTTAAAGTAATGAAATAGAATTCAAAATAGAAAAGCCACAAGCAGAACAATGTGCAAAGTTCCAAAAGTGCAAAATGTATAGACCATGTGCAAATGTGTGTTAAATCCGCAATGTGCAACATGATGAGTGAAGGAAGAGTATTATTGTGCTATTGTTAAAAGAACAAAGAGAGAAGATCAGAGTGTTTGGTCCTGAGTGATGTTATTATTGAGAGTCTGTATAGCCTGCGAGAAAAAGCTTCTCCTCAGTCTCTCTGTGTTGGCCTTTAGAAAGCGAATTGCTTTCCTGACTTCAACAGAAAGAACAGTCTATTGTTGGGGTGGTTGAGGTCCTTCACTATCTTCCTGGCCTTGGTCCAGCACTGCTTGTTGTAAATTGAGTGCAGGTGAGGAAGCTTGGTGCAGATGATGCGCTCAGCTAATCGCACCACCCTCTGTAGAGCTTGGCTTTCCTGCATGGTGCTGTTCCTGAACCAGGTTGCAATGTTTCCTTGGAGGGCAGTGTAAAGTCAGTCAAACGTTTGAGGAGGTAGAGACGCTGTCGGGTCTTTTTTACCACACAGGGCTAAAAAATGTAACCAGTGGAAAGTGGCCACAGCTCAGCATCTTGGCAGACTGTAATTAAAGTTTATAATCATGACCCAGCTTAGCTTCTTTTGAAGATATTCTGTTGGGTCTTATGTGGATCAGCGAGAGCTAGATCGGTCAAAATGGACATTTTGATTGCGAATGGTCAGAGACAAATGAAATTATTCATTTTTAATCATTAATATTCAAGCATTATAAGTTAATGTTGCCACTGTTAGTTGCTTATTTGGATCTTTGTAAATGAGAAATGTGATGTAATGTCGTAATGACCTAGATCTTCACAAAATTTAATTGATAATACCTGCACTACAGGAAACAATCTAATGATCTAGAAGAAGTTTAACACTTCTTTATGACAGCACAAAATTATGCTAAATGACATTTTCTTTTTACATTCTATATCAAAACTCAACAGACCAGTAATGTTTTTGTGTCTTCCATGATTATTTTCTCACCCTATTGCCCACCATACTCCAGCACGTATTCTGGATATATCTGGTTAGAATTAAATATAACAAACATTCTGGGATATAAAGTATTGTCAACACAGCTGTCATGTTTATTTTCAATTTGGTCACCATCAGGTTTGCAGAGATTCTTTTGCCCAGTTGTGTATTTTCCAACAATCACCCGAGCAAGGAACATTATTCGTGTGTTGGTTGTGTCTCCCTGGCATTGGCGTTTACTGTAATTGTCTGCGTAGGAAGCATGTAGAGCAAAGTATGTACCTAAAAGAAAATGTATAACATTTGTAAATAAAGGAGATTGATGTGGTATAAGGTAAAAAAATCTAACCCAACTTACCTTTGCCATAGAGGTGAGCATGTCTTACTGAATCAGATATTCTGCAGTCAAAATTGTATAAGCAAATACCATACACATTGTTTTTGTTTGTGCCATGGAAGAGTCTTTTCTCTTCAATATCTGACTGACCTTTTAATCTCATCAGCTGTGATTTCTTCCTACAGAAAAAAGGATGGATACAAATATTCATATACAGTAGATAGTGAACATTTGTGTTGCACAATTAATTTAATAAAAATCTAAATCACATTATAGACTGGTGCAATTATTTATGAGTAATATACACGTTGTCTGGAATTTATGTAAAGCATATCAATTATTTAGTGTATATACTTTTAAGGTGATAACTAAATATTGGCAAACATACTCTTAATTAGCTAGACTTTATTTGCTGTTAGTCTAGCTCAGTGGTTCTCAAAGTGTGGGGCGCGCCCCACTAGTGAAGAATACAGATATGACAGGAGATGATTATTACAAATCCCCCAAAATGATTATTTTATGCCACATTTATTTTGCAGGGGTTTGTCAATGTCCAAATAACAAATTATTTATTACAAATTACACTAAATAAATATTTGTGGTTTGAAAAATTACAAGAAACGATTTTTATTATAAAATAAGCAATATAAAAATACACATGTGGTATATAAAAAATATATATATAATTTTCCCCCATACACCCTTTTTTTATACTGCTTATTTTATAATTAAATTCATTTGTTATAATTTGTAATTTGTAAACCATAAACCTATGAATTTAGGTGGGCAATCCGTGGCCTAGGTCGGGGGCATTTTAGACCATAACACAGTAGCGTACTGTATGTAGTAAGCATAATAACATCAATAGACAAATAATTTGTTACATGGACCACAAATAAGCAGGTGATTTAGCCCTATCAGCCTAATCAACCAAAAACCGAGCCGAAAGGAAAACATGATGTAGCCTACAGTATGTTGCGCTTAGATTCATGGTGGGGATGGTGGAGGCAGAGGAGAGACCTCTGTGTGTTTTGTGTCTTAAACCGTTGGCAGCAGACAGCACGAGACAAAGTAGGAAGACATTTAGAGGCAACACACCCCAGTCACGTTAATAAGCCACTTAACTTCTTTGAAATAAAGCTCTAAATAAGTGACAAAGTAAGCCTGTTATAACAATTGCACGTGTATTTGATCTGTTTTAAACTTGGTGTTATTTGATCTTACTGGTTTAGAAATTGATTTTTCAATAAATAGTAAACTTGGCCGTTTTCGTTATCATTTTGTTGACAAGTGGGGCTTGAAAATTCGCCCACCCCCTTAAGTGGGGAATGACAGAAAATGTTTGAGAACCACTGGTCTAGCTAAATATGTTCAAATACAGCAGAGACTTTGACCATCCTTAAACGACGACTCAGAACGCATCTGTTTCTCCAGTACTTGAACTAACCTCCCCTCACCAAAAAAAAAAAAAAAAAACCCCTCTTGTTGAACTATTGGCACTTAGTTATTAACCTAGTTAACCCAGTGTAAGTATGTATCCAGTGATGTAAAATTTAAAGCACTTTTTGTAAGTCCTTCTGGATAAGAGAGTCTGCCAAATGCCTAAATTTAAATGTAAATGCAAAGCAATAGCACATGAGAGGGCGTGAAGTACAATACCATGAGCTTTTATACATTATTTTTATAAATGGGAGTTATTATCAGAAGATCATGATTTGTTTGTTTATTTAAACAGCTATTTTGCTCTACCTACACTTCTAACACAACAACAGCCTACCAGACCTGGTGAAAGTAACTAACCTTCAACCCCAAATACCATAAAATGGAAAGATAGTGTACTCGGTAGGGTGTACATTGTCTCGCAGCTGTTTTGCCTTCTTTCCAGTACTTGCAAGTACAGACCTATTTTCTGTGTAATTTAATGATTGCATAAATCATTCTGGCGTGCTTGTACATCAAAGCACTTGTATATCAAAGCAAATTTCCTGTAAGAAATAATGGGAATTTAGATGATTTCCATAACCCAAAATATTAATATAAAAATAATTAATGCAAAATATAAAGTTAAAAATAAAACAAATTAACCCGCACCTTTGAAAGAAACCCAATCTTGCAACAAATGATCACTATACGTGTGATGCACGTGGATCGAGTCTGAGCATAGGAGATGATTACCCACAATCCCACAGTGGTGAGAAAGAAGAACCATTGGTTTAGTTGTGATCACGTGACACTCGGCAGACAAAGCGCCTGCGTACACATATATTAAGACCTCACTGGTTTATCATGTTACAATTTATTTTAAAAAATTTTGCTCGACTTGCAAAACCCTCGCAGACCGGGTTACTCGATCCAAGGTCAAACTATATATAATAAAGTATATAAGAACACTGCAAGGAAAATATAGTCACATGTATTTAAAATTTCATTTGGCTGCCTTTAAATTTTTATTTACACAGATATGACCAGATTTATCGATAAAAATACTCCCTCAGAAATGCAACACAAATATACAGGTTACTCGCTAAATGTTCTAATATAATATTTGATAGAGATTTTGTAAGGGGCGCAATCCGTGGAAGAGGGCATTTTAGCGCATAACACCAGTATCGAAGATGTCCACTTCCCTGGGTCACATGACTGACGAATGAATTCTGTTCTGGCTCAATTGTTTTTCCTGTATTGACATTGAATTTCCAAGCTTGAATTTTCCTATCGGAATTTCACACTTTGAAATGGACTGTTGAAAATTTCGTGTGATATTTAGAGCATTTAAAATTAAAGATGTTGCTTTTTAAAGTCAAATATTTCAGTTTAATATATTCAGTAGTATTTAAATTTCTAAATTAACAATTCAACAGTGATTACATTTCAAAACATGTTTTTCAAAGGCTCATATAATTCAAATAATTATGATGCTAATTTGCCTTTATATGTTTGTGTGAGGAATCGGAGTGTATATGTGTCAACAGCAAACACATTGTACAAGTGAGGAGGTGTCAAGAGGTCTTACATATTCAGGGAGTCTCTGCTAAAAAAAAGTAAGGCACATCAGTCACTTTACCACAAACAATAAGTTATAATTTACCTAGTTGTAGACATACCCAAGACCAGTGCACACAAACACGGCGGCGCCCGTGTGATCAACACACTTATCTATTTGCGAAGAAAAGAGATGCAATATTATGGTTTCTCTCATTTCTTAATATTATCGTACTGACAGGGGCTGACTCGCATTGGCCAGCGGCCCACCACAAAAACCACTGTCCGCCACTGCCTAAGACTTCATCAAAATCGAAAAACGAAAAGTATCAATTCCAACTATAAAGTTCTACCATTAAATATTTATATTTTTATTTATTTTATATTTTGCTGGAGAAATACATTTTAGGCAGAGACATCAGCTTTGTCTTGTTAATTTTATCTGATTAAAATTGATGTTGGCATGCAAAAGTTAATTTATCAGTATATAAGAAGAGCTTAAGAAGAGACCTAAACAGGTCCTTAAACAGGTTCAAGGAACGAAAAATGGAAATGTATATATAAAAAAATATATATATGTTATTTTTACATATATTTGTACATTTTTTTTCCTTCTGTTTGATTCATTTCCATTCTCACTTCTTGAATCTGTCATGGCAAGTCTTTCCTTGAGAAGCGCATTGTAAATGGCCACATCTTGTCTGTAAAAATAATTCCTCATGCCCCTCAGAACTACTTTTTGAGTCCCAGAATATGTAGGGCTAGAGGAAAAACACAAATCGTTGTCATACAGTACATTCATGTACAATCAGGCACATGAACAATGTTCACATTACTTTAGAATAGCGTAAATTATGCTTTGATACAGTTTGTGTGGAGACGATTGTAACTAGGGCATTAGAATTTAACTTTGTTTTTACTTATTTTTTGGACTTACCAGACACTATGCCTACTAGTTTTTCCAAAGTTATCACTCAGCATTTTAACTAGCCACTATTTTGTTGTTGGGAAAATACATTTTATCTGAGTAAAACTTACTATGGCATGCTAAAGTAAATTCAGATTCATTAAGAGATACAGTCCATCCACAAGTACAGTAGAGGCATTTCAAATGACCAAGATCAGTAACCTTCATTCTTAAGACATCAAGTTAATGAGGTCACGAAATACACCGCAATCAACAGTACCCACCAGAACCATCAGAAGACATTAAGAACGGACATCACACAAACGCAATTCTCGCAAAATTAATTAGTAAGTTACTCACCCTTATACTATTACAAATTATACACTGTCATGTGTTTGTTAGACTTTAAATGTCTAATAATGTCTAAACCTGTTTTACAGAGCTGTTGTTGCAGCTACAGTATAAAAAACATTACTAGCCATAACAATCAATTGAAGTAGATATCAGTGAGAGAATAGGTAAAAAATTAGGTTGGAGTAAATAGGTTGCTTAAAGTTCTTCACTTTGCCCTTTTGAACTGTCGGTCAATATCGGACAAAGCCTCTTATCCCAATTAAATTATGACTGACAATAAGCTTGACATTTTTCTTCTCACTGAAACCTGTCAAACTCTGGATGATTTTATTCAGCCTGCTCATTATCATTTCCTATTCTTCTGCTAGGTGACTTCAGTATTCATGTTGATACAATTTGCCCCAACACTACACAATTACTGTCTGTTTTAGAATGTTTTAATTTGACACAGCATGTTCGCGTTCCTACCCATACTCTTGGTCATACCTTTAATATGCACTTCAAGGGGGGATATCACTTCTATTTCTGCTTCTGGAGGGTGCTTTCCTCCAGGATGCCTCAAGTGCCCTTTTCTTGTTTTTTTTGTTGTTGTTGTTGTTGTTGTTTTTAATGTGTATGTGCATATGGAGCCCTGTCTTTGCCCCTCAACAATAAAATGTAACTATTAATCTAAATTTTTTTTTTGACTACCATTAACCAATGCCCGCCCTTGAGGGCAGAGCGCGCTCGTTACGAGCCGGGTACGAGCTCGCAAAGTGCATGCGCATTTTCTGCAGGCTGGGTGGTGCGGAGCTGGAGGAGAAGCAGGCAAATTACACTCAACAAAAATATAAACGCAACACCTTTGTTTCTGCTCCGATTTTTCATGAGATGGACTTAAAGTTCTAAAATTCCTTCCAGATACACAATATTACCATTTCTCTCAAACATTGTTCACAAATCAGTATAAATGTGTGATAGTGAGCACTTCTGCTTTGCTGAGATAATCCATCCCACCTTACAGGTGTGCCACATCAAGATGCTGATCTGACATCATGAGTAGTGCACAGGTGCTTTCTGCACCCTAATTGGAAGGTGCAGACTGCAACAAAACATTAAATAGGGTGTACAGCGCACACTATAGTCTATAACAACAAATGATTCTAAATAAATGAGTGTGCTGTTTGTGCAACAGTGCAACAACCATTACCTGTCCTTTTATGAACTGTAGTTCAAGTAGTGGTGGTCATTAACTGCTAGCTAACTGGGTAAGGGTGTTACAGCGGAGTCTGTAGCTCTATCCACCATTTTAGGGAACATGTTTTGTTTTAAAGTAAGTTACAGGACTTTTCCCTTCTTTTCTGGAGGGCTTTTATTTCACAAAAACGATATAATATGGATATCCACATAATTATGAATTATTATATTTATGATATAAAAAAACACTGTCTTTAAAGAAAATATATTAAGTAACAGATTATATTAGGGTTATATTTCAAATTAGATAAAATGCTGATTTTACAGCAGTAAAATTAATGTGTCTCGACAGTTTAAACATTTAATAAGCACTGCATGTGCATGTTTGTGTGTTTTATGTGTATAGATTTTAAAAAATTATTACTAATAGTATAACATATATTCCAGACATGCCTCGAAAAGAGAGGAGGAAGAAACAGCTACAAAAGGAGCTGTGTGAGGCTGCTAAAGGCAGTGGATCCTTCACCAGCTGGATTACAAAGAGCACAGGTAACATTAACACATGTACCAGTTGTTGCATTGTAGAGGTATTCAAGGATAAAAACAATAATAAAAACAGTTGCAATGTTTTGGTTCTATAACATTTTCTATCATTACTTTATCATGGACTAGGTGCAAAAGTTGTTAAGTGTAGATAATTAAATAATAGACTAATGCAATATTAAATTGTGCATTGTTCTCAGATAAACAGCAAGTGGAGGGTGATAGTTCAGATGAGGAGATGGAAGGAGGAAGCGAGGCAAAGACTGAGTCACAGGCAAAGCCTAGAGAGAATGTAGAGGAAAGGGCAAGGCAGGAGAAAGAGACTGGAGGGAGAAAGTTAGAGAGTGAGACAGAGCCCAGAGAGCAGGAGAGTAAAGCCAGTAAAGCCAGGGAGAGGACATTCCAAACCTACTTGGACTTGCACACCCAACTGATCCTGCCCATGTCATACCTGTACAATTCCACATACAGTATTATGAAGTCTTTATTCAAATGTGTGATAATATTAGACCCTGCCAACCAGTACTGTCAGCAACAGCAGCAGCAGTAATCCCTCAACAGCAACATTGTACGCCATCAGGTAAAACATAGGCTACTATATTCCATATTAGATTCGTCATGAATGTGAGTTGTTGTTATTTAGCCTGTTCTATCTTTTTTAACTTTAAGCACTTGCCTCTTTAAACGTCTCTGCACGGCCCTGCTCTGCCACAATTAATAAAATCGAGGAAAAGGCCAAAAGCATTATTTAAGACGATAAATAAACTTACCAACTGCCCACCTCAGGATGCTCTAATGAGTTTTGCTGCCCTTTTTCTTGGATTATTTGCTTGAGAAGACTAATGCTGTCCACCAATGTTTCCCTACTGATACAGAGCTCAGCCATCCAACAAATCTATCCCATCATCTCTGTCTTGTTTTTCTCTGATGACTCTAGATTCTGTCTCTAAGCTAATCCTGAAATTCAACTCTTCATCCTGTCACCTTGATCCTGCTCTTACTTCTCTCCTGAAACTTCTGCACCTATTTCTCATTTTATTAACGCAACTTTTACCTCTGCTTTATTTCCTCTGCCACTAAAAACTGCTGCGGTTACAGTACACCTTGAACTCCTCAGAAACCCAACCTTGACTCCTCAGTTTTATATAACTATCGTCCCATTCCTAATTTACCTTTCATATCCAAATTACTGAAAAGTACTGTTGTTCAACTTTATTCTATCTGTACACCTACTCCATTTGCCCAAATTGACAAACTCTTTGCTTGCGTGAAGGACATTAGAGATTGGCTTAACTTAAACTTTCTGAAACTAAACATGGACACAACTGAAATAATTTTCATCGGAACCCCTGCACTCACCAGCAACATTTCCACCAATTTCACCTGCGAGATTGCTGGCTCTCACATCAAAACATTTACTTCTGTCAAAAATTTTAGGAGTAATCTTTGACTCCACACTCTTCTTTCAACCTTCACAATCACATTAAATCTGTCACTAAATCTGCATTCTTTCATTTACACCGCATTGCCCAACTGCGTCCCTTCATCAGTACCAAAGATGCCGAAACAGTCATCCATGCATTCGTCTCATCACGCATTGATTTCTGTAATGCCCTTTTCATTGGTCTACCTGCCAGCTCCATCTCCAGATTACAATATATTCAAAACTCCTCGGCTAGAATACTCACTCATACCAAACGCTCTGCTCATATAACACCAATCTTGTCTGATTTCCATTGGCTTCCAGTTGTCTACCGTATCAAAATCAAAATTCTTCTCCTGGTTTTCAAATCTATAAATGGCTTAGCTCCCACTTATCTTTTTAATCTGCTTGCCCCCTACATTTCGACTCGTTCACTAAGTTCCTTCGATTCTACCTTTTTTGTTGTCCCTCGGTACCGCCTCCCCTCAATGGGCGGCAGATCATTCAGTGTTATTGCTCCCAAACTTTGGAACTCTCTACCATACTCTCTACAGTCTGTTAACAACTTCTCTACTCAAAACTCACTTGTTTTCCAAATGTTACACCTGAATCCACCTGTCCTCTGCATGTCTTTTTTTTTGTGTGTGTGTGTGTGTGTGTTGTCTGTTTGTTGACTGTTTTCTACTCATTGTAAAGTGTCCTTGAGCTCTGGAAAGGTGCTATATAAATAAAAATGATTATTATTATTATTATTATTATTATTGTATATTTGTTGTATTATTATTTGTAAACTTGTAATACTTAGCATGGACACACTGAAATAGCAAAAAACTGCAGTTTGATACCACAAAAAAAATGTATAATCAATAAAAAAGATAAAAGCTTTGAGATTACCATTTTGTCGTATTTTGTATAAGACATTTGTATTTAAATGTATTTGATGTTTTGCGGAGTAATACATTTTAGGCAGAGACGTAAGCTCGGTCTTGTTACTTCCCCAATTTGCCACCAGCAAAACCGGTTTGATAACGTCACACCTACTGTATCATGACTGAAGGGCGAGAAGAGCATTTAAAAAAAATGGCCCTGTAATGTACTAAACACACGCACTTGTTATATGTATAAATACTATTAAAATCACTTGTTTAAAAAAAAAGAAAGAAAAAAGAAGCAGAGAAAAATAATGTATATATTATATTTATATGCAATAAGAACGTGTGATAGAAATAACACTAATCATGTACAGTTGCATTTTTAGTATTCATGGCAAAAGCAAGGGTGTCAATAGGCCGCAATACAGAAGACACGCAATACCCAAGATTGAAACATGAATGCCCCTACAGGTAATGTACGTCATGTGCCTGAAAAATTCACAGCATGCCACGGCAAGTCGTGGGATTCCTTTCCTCAATACGCGCATTCTTAATGGCCACATCTTGTATGTGAAATTAATTTCTCATGCCCCCAGAGCCACTATTTTACTTTTTAAGTCCTAAAATATGTAGGGCTAGAGGAAAAACACAAATTGTTGTCATTCAGTACATTTATGTACAATTGGGCACATGAACAATGTCTACTCTGCAATAGTGTAAATTATGCCTTGCTACAATTTTATTGTATTTTTTAATGACCAAACAGCTGTTTAATTTCAATCCTGCCAGTTCTCACCACACTTTCATTATTACACATATTGTATGTAGCTTTGATTTCTAATGTTCTTTTCTAGGATGCAACTTCCCCAAAGATTTAAGTAATATTTTTATATTTTTCTGACTACAATTCTACCAACATATTAATGGTTCATCACTATACTTTCAGGTTATAATAATGTGTAGGAGAATTCTTAACTCACTTACAGGCATTTAAAATCTCCTCCTCAACTCTGATTCAAAAGAAATTTAAATAAATTCTATTAACATTTAATAATCTTTTTTTTTCATCAACAAGGAGCTTCACAAGTAAAGAATCGAAACTCGCCCAGTAATCTGATTAAAATTTGACGCTGTCCTGGAGTACCACTACCCTGCATATTTTATTGCTTTCTCTTTACTATCTTGCATGGTTTAAACTCATATACAAGTCGTTTTAAATTAAGAGCATGAAATGTGCATGGAGTCTGTTCTCCAGGCCCTGGATCAACAAACACTGTTCTAAAATAGTACAGTAAAACAGAATAAAAATAATGAAATCCTGTTTATAATCAATTATATGAAAAACTGAATGATACTGGTCCTACCTGCAGTACAACTCCCAAAGGTCCACATTCTGTATTCTGTAGATATATTTCAGAGGCTCCCGCAGAAGACCAATTTCTTGCACATACTTCTCCACTTCCTGAAACTCATTTGTTCCCCTGCCCACAGTAAAAGCCTGAACAAGGAGGATAACATCAGATTAATAGTTTAAGGGATTATAGAATCCTTATTCAAGCAGGAATTATAAACATAAATATATTTGTTTATGGAGAGTAATCAGGTGAAAGATCGCAAATTATAATTATACGTAATACGTAATCAAATGGGTCGAATACATTATCTGGACACCTCCTTGTGTCGAATGAAGCCCTTTAAGTGTATATGTACTGTATGATGAAGTATTTCTTTTTAATTCTATTTAAATAAAGCAGTCATACAGCTATTTTCTCTGAGCACTGGTTCCAAATAACAAAAATGTAGCACTTACTGAGAACCACAGACACCTAACCACAGATGCAGAAATGTCCTAGATTTTGAACTAATCACCTTAGCAAAATTTTTATTTTTATTTATCTTTGTATTTTTTAAATATGGCTGCTGTACGCACAGAAGTTTCTTTATTCTCAATGGAAGCCTCTAGTTAACATTCGGAATGCATGCCTGAGAATCCTAAAGACTATCAAAAACTACAGTATCAGTCAAAATTTTAAACACAACCTGAAATAAAACACAGAATTAGTAATTAAGTAACAAGAACCACAGTCAATTGTTATTTTAAGACACAAAGACCAGCTATTATGGAATAGTTCTTGCAAAAACAGTATTGTCAAGTGCAAAACCCATCAAGCACCATGATGAAACTGGCCCTCATGAAGATCATCCCAGGAAAGCAAGACCAAAACTTACCTCTGCTGCAGAAGAAAAGTTTGTTTAGGGTTACCAGCCTCAAAAACCACCCATTAACAGCACCTCACCTTACAGTAGCTCCGTTGTGAAGGCTTTACCGAGCATTAGTAACAGACACATCTCAATGTCAATTGTTCAAAGGAGATATTTTATATGCCTTCAGCATTGTTTTACAATGTAAAAAAAAAAATATCAGAAAAGATCATTGAATAAGAAGATGTGTCCAAATTTTTCAATAGTACAGTATGTATAGCTCTATATCCATATGAACAAAACTTGTTACACACTTGACAGTAAAATGTATAGTTCCCAGTTCTAACCACCATTCTGCTCATTCCCTTTAACTACTCCAGTATTTGATGATCAGGCTACACATAGCTTCTGATGTGCTCTAATGTACAATTGATTCTGCTACCAGCAGAGGTATTTGTAAATATTTAGATGTAAAGTCCATGCTTGCATATTTACACAAGAGGGTATCCAGGAGATTCCCAACATACTTTAATATTACAAGGAGCATCACTGAACATTTTACTTATAACTCTTGGCCATGAGCACATAATAAATCATTAAAACATATCCGAAAGTATGTTTAATAAATGTTGTATATCATTTACATGAGCACAAACGCTCATCCTTGGTGCCATTTATGAACACATGAATTGTAAAGTAGTGGTGGAAAAAAGGTGATTACAGGTGATCATTTTATAATATAATACAAAGCTTCTCTGTATTTTTTGGCCAGAAATTCTTTGTGTCCAGAGATCCTCAAACCTGAAATAATTGTCTAGTTTGCTTTTTCTGCATAAGCTCTACCTGAAAAGGTGTTTTAGAGTCCATGTTCTCCCAGTGAGCAGGTAGAGATGAAGCCTGGTCTGCGCACTTGCATCTGTTTCGTTAAACAAACAGTAGTTTCACTTTCGTTTCATGATAAAAGAAACATATAAGATGAACTCATCAAGCAAGCAAGAGTAGCCATGCCTTAACTAAACAAAACATTAATGCACAGACCTGATAATACGCTCCATGGAAAGAGAACGTTTTAATTTTTTAATCTGTCCCGTCCTTAAGTTGGTCTTCCGCAACCCTGGTTTTGGTAAATGTACATGTTATTACAATGTTTGTTTGTTTTTTATATCATGCTTAATTAAAAAGCTTTTGATTTAACATGATTACTATAATATTATGAGGTAAAATTTTCATTTATTCATAAACATATTTGTGGACATATTTATTAAAGTTTTTTTTTTTTATTTTACAAATCTGAGAAGTGACATTACCATGGAAATCAATTTTAAAGGCCCCTGCTGCTGTGTTGAAATTAATAACTCCATATGGGTTTTTATTGTAAAACATTTCCAGTTCTGAGCTGCTGATGGGGTTCACCGGATCATCCTGTAATGGAAAACCTATTCCATCAAGGCACGTAGGAAAGAGCTTTAAAATAGTAATTAAATAAAACAATACCTCAGTTCTGTGCCAAATGCCACACTCTGCTTGATAGAACCAGTGCCAAGGATAATCAGAAGTGTCCATAGCTTCAGTGTCATCATCTTCTCCTCCCCAACCAGCAAACATGACACCAAATAAATAAAAAATTATAAAATTTGAGGTAGCACTCTAAACTTCCTGCAGTTAGGCAAGCTTAACTGGCCCAGGTGAGACAGGTAAAAGAGGAACAGACACTCCTGTACTGACATCACTGATGGGAGGGAACATTTATTGCAGACATCATCTGTGTGTTTTCCAGCCTAAACTGTGTAACAGATGCTGTTTCCAGATGCTGACAGAGTTCATAGTCTGCAGCTTATGTATGTAACATGGACACACACAAAAATAAGACAATAGACCCTTTCTGCTGTACAACACATACTGTATATACACTTAACCGCAGAATTATTGGCAACCTTCACTAAAATGAGAAAAACAGTTTTTATAAAAAATAAACTGCGGATAATAATTCAAGTCCATATGAAAAATTTGAAAGAAAAGAAAAATGTTTTTTTTAAAAATGCAAAAATGTTGCAAAATTAGATACCCCTAAACAATAATTGACAATTAAATTACAAACTTTGCACATTACAAACATAAGTCTATTGTCCTCCATTTTTGGCCAGCCTCTTTGAACATCACTATTATACTGTTGTGTAGCACTTTTAACAATAGTGCGGCTTTACGCAATAATTCAAAAACTGATTTAGATGGTATAAAACATTTTATTAACTAATAGTGCACAGCTTTTATGAGCTATCTCATTTATAGATAGTCACGGTTAAGACAAAATGTACACTGACCAGACAACAACAACAACAGAAAAAAAAAAAATAAGCAAATACTTTAGAGCCTTAGATTGGATAATTATGGCGATGATTAATATGTCTCAGCTGGCAACCTGTAAATGATGCAGCGAATAGCTTTTCGATACTTAAACAACCGTTGCTGAAGATTTACCCAACGGTCATTAACAAGACATTACTGTGACACAGAAAAAAAACTATTAAGAAGCTTGCTAAAAATACTGGAATTGGTTAAGAACTGTCCAAATGCATTAATAAACCTTGGAGGGATAGTAATAAACAGCTGGGTGGGTATTCTAAATTCACAAGCTAATAATAAAAGTATGAAAAAGGTTTTGTTAGGGAATTTGATGCAAGTCCAGACTGACGCTATTCCACACATAGCACATCGGCATCCATACTTTTACAATTTCTGGATCAGAATTAAAGTGTATTAAATTGTGTATTTACAAAATAACGCAAGAAGTATGCATACACACAGGATATATATATATATATATATATATATATATATATATATATATATATACACACTACATTTAACAGGATTATAGTTCAAAACTACAATAATTAACTTTAAATCAGTGCTTCATAGAAATGAATGTACTACTATTCCTGTTTTAACAAATATTTTATCAAAAATGATATATACTAAGTGCAATAAAATAAGATTAAAAAAATAAAATACTAATTGCATGTTATTAATTATTTAAATACTTTTCCACATTTGTAGGAAAGGTGCCAATAATTCTGTATTTGACTGTGCAGACTATACAGTGTATACAGTTATTACATTTATAGACACCATGCAGTTTTGTGTTATGTTTATGTAACCATATTCAATAACTTCTCCAGTTACACAATAATTCTGTTGGTAAATCCTTTAGGCAAAATGAATATAAAGTAAGGACAAAGCCAATTAAAACAAAACAATACAAACAAGACTTAAAGGTCTTGCTTAGAGTTGCACCAGAGAATTTCTAGGAGAATATAAACTAACACACAGGTGACTGGTACAAAACCTTAACCACTGAGTTATCAAAGCAGAAAAGCTACTGAAGGAAACCATAATTAATTCTGGTCAAATGAACTGTTTGATACAAATTACATTTCAGGGTGATTCTCTGCTCCACTACACATGACTCAACTAATTCGCCAATTAATAAGATTTTCAACTCCTGAACTACACACAATTAGTCTTTTGACTTTTTTAACATTTACTGCTTTTCACCTCCTGACACTGCTCTTTACCTCGACTTAACATTTGTAATGTTTTGGCTGATGCTTTCATCACAACACTTGAAAAGATGCATTGACTGTATGACAAAGTTATTTATTTATTTTGATTTTTTTATCAAGTTTCTCAATTGAAAATGTTTCTTGAGTTCACTAATGTCAAAGTAAACTATATGACCAAAAGTTTCTGGTCATCTGACCATCACATGCGTGCGTGTAACTGTTGTACAACCTGTGTACAGGCGTGTAACAACCTCCACTCAATTTGAAAGGCTTTGCATTAGATTTTGCATTAGATTTTGCAGGATGGCTATGGGCATTTTCGGATTCAGACACAGCATTAATGAAACTGTGCCACTGATGTTAGGCAAGTGGCACTTTTATTAAAAGATTTGGGTCTCTTAGTTCCAAAGAAGAAAAAATAATGCTACGGCATATAAAGACACTTGTGTGCAATTGTTTGCCTCTTTTTTGTAGCAATAGTTTGTGGAATTTTGAAGCAGCTTTTTGTGGAAGAGTCATATACGGAAGTGATGGTCAGGGTTAAACTGTTGGCCATATAGTGTATATACTGTACATAGTTTACATCAGTAAACAGTTTTAGGGATGCCAAAATATTTGGGCTAGAAAAGTGCATCTTGGACATCAATTTCTTTCGAAAGTGGAAGAAAGAATGCAATTGAAAGCATTTTCGGTTTTACAGTTCTCTCCTTTGCTTTTCAAAGGAGACATACAATTTGAGCAGCAGAACACCAGAAGAAAAAGTCAACTATTTTATGTTTTATGATGTATATTAGACAGGTGATTTATAAAATCACTATTTGCTATTTTAATGTGTAATACTTTTTTTCTACTGTATGTTGCAGTATGACTAATGCTGAAATGCTCAACAGAAATTTGCAAAATTGCATGCCATGAGGTAGAATTATGGTGAGGTAGATGAAATAGAAAAAATTATACAAACTTATATGGCAAACTATAATAAAATGTATAATTTAAAAAAATCTGTTATAATTGTGAATGTAAATGTGAACCTGGCTCCCAAGTGGGTGAACAAAAAAGTTTGTGCCCTTTCATTGAGGCTCACAAGTGCTAATCCAAGTGATGCCAAAGTCATCCATGGCCAGGTGTCAAGAATGCCATGCTCACTGTGTGGCCACTCTTCCCCGTCTAATACAGTGACATCAGCCAATGAGGTCATTAATACAGAAGAGGGCAGATAACCCTTTCCCACAGTATGATCAGTAGTGAAACATGAGGACTGTTGGCTTGAAGGAAGTACATGTTTGCCCTCCCTCATTGGCTGGTAGCTGGTATGTAATAGAAAAGAGAAATCTAGTGAGAGGGAATTGGCCAGGCCAAACTGGGGGGAAATTATGAGGAAAAGCCATCGATCTAAAAATAAATAAATAAAAATAATATAATAATTCAATATAAAAAATATAATAATTGAATAAATATAATAATAATAATAATAATAATAATGCTGAGAAAGGGGCAAACTGATCTTGATGCTACCTGTCTGTAAGTGAATCTAGAATTTTTTAATATTCACTGGCCCACATTTTCTGTCTTTTGTGAGTCCTTTCTATCACAGACATGTACAAAGCTTCGCTTTGGCACAGACACACAGAGAAGTAACAGCTCTTCATACAAGGTCTTGCTGTTTTTTATCTGAAGCAACCATTTCTGTGTCTTCATTAATTGAAACTTAAAAATCATCCTTTTGCACCTTTGTCAGTAAAATTCGATAAGATATTCAGGATAGATCTGATTGCTGTCAAATATTACAAAGATCTTCGGGTTTACCATATCGTCCACGCAGCTGTCAAAGAAGTTGGCGATACTCAGGTCTTTGGAGGGTGGGCGACAGAAATGTGGGTGACCTACTGTGTATTCTCCTACTAACACCCGTGCCAGGAACATGCACTTATATGGTGGGTCACTCTGGAATATGGGTGGTGCGAGGCCGTGTCTCTGCAGTGTGAAGTTATGTTTGCTGGTGGAGTGGCAGAACTTGCTGGAATACTTGGAATCACGAGCAAAATAGCTTCCTGTGTAAAAAAGAAGAACACAAAAACAAAACACTAAATACGTACCTTAACCCTAAACTTATGCTAAAAGGACACACCCTGCCCCAAACAGCAAGTAAAGCAATATCAGAGTATCACAGTATCAGTTTATTCCTAAAGAAGATCATACACCATGCAAATGACCATCAATAGATCACAATTACAGCTGATGCACATTTTAAGCTACTAAGGTATATGTTGTGTTTTACTGGTCATCATATAATAGAACAAAAACATAACTTACAGTACCTTTTCCATAGACATCCCCATGACTTCCTGTAAGTCGCCAGTCAAAGTTGTATGTACAAATGGCCTGGATGTTACTGTGGCCTGTCCCATGAAAAAGCATCCTCTCATCAATGTCCACAGTACGCTTTATCTTTCTCAGCTGGGCCTTTTTCCTTTAATAAAAAATAGAGGACCAAAACTAAAAACGTTTTAGTTTTTGTGTGTTCTCTTAAAAATATAATAGGGTATTTTTCTTAAACAACACATTTTAAATAATTACATATTTTATTACATTTATTATTTACAATTTATACCACTACAATTAGAATTCTCAATTCTGATTACTTTTCAATAACCAATTTAACAAGTTTAGCACAAGCTGCAATGTTAATCAAATAATGCTCATTTTATTGTCGTATTATTTAAGTAGTAACAGCTAATTATTTATGAATCTTTAATCGTTTTCTGTAAGGAATATTTTTGGCCATTTTTGGGAAGACTGTCCAGTGTTGCTAATTAGCTGTTCATTTGAGAATTATTTTACCAGAATGTTGTGTTGTGGTTTCTTAATTTCTCAGAGCATTTTCTCATCTTTGCTCATGCATTTCTTTTAGCAAGTTCAATCTGGAGATTTATCATGAGCCCTGTTCTACAGGCATCATCTCTGCTGGTGAGCTGTGTGTTGAGAGTGTTCGCAAGTGCAGCAATGTACAAAAAGCATTGACAGAGAGGTGTACACCTGCAGAAAAACTCCCATAGATCCAGGTTCTGTATCCTCTGAATAGATTTTATAGGTTGAGACATGGTCCTCTCATACAGCCTGGCCACTTCTTTGTACTCAAATGTGTCTCGGCACAGAGGGATGAGCTAAGGGATAAAAACACAAGGTCACATGGGGAGCCTGATGGATATTGTGAATAATGCAATTCTTCCTCTCAGTGTAATGTTTAGGCATGTGTTACAGTATGTTTTCTACCTGATATGGCTCATCTGTGTTAACTCTTTCCCAGTGACAAGGGACTGGTAGAGCTAGGTTATCACAGATAAATCTGAGCATAAAATAATGAAACCATCAGTCTCAATGCATTGGCTCCATGTTGTGATATAAACGGAATTACATCTTCTAAGTTAAATAAATACATAGACAGCCAGAAGACAGGCAGATGAACAGAGCGACAAAGGAGAAGAGAAAAAGAGCTAACTACACCCGGTGGTTTGCATACATGATTTACCTAAATCCAGTGGCAGAATGCAGAGCCCGTTTTATTGGTCTCTGTTTTCCAGTTGTGACGTTGATTTGCTTCATAACTACAAATCAAAGAGACATTAATTCAAGTTAGATTAGATAAACACTGGATGTGGGAGATTTCAGACTGCCTGGTTTGAAGTCTAGTTTAAAATGCCACCTGAAAAGTCCAATCTGTAGCTATATTTAGGTGTATAGAAATCCATGGAACCATGTTGATTCCTGTTGTAGTTTGCTTCAATCTGTTCGCTGGTCACCGAGCATCCTGCACTGGGATCAATCTGCATAGAACATAAAAGAGTGCAGATGTCAAACAGACTGAACATGCAAAGGATATCCAAGTGTTTAGCTCATAAACAAGCATTAGCCAGGGAGGTGTATGTCTCCCGGCCACAATGATTTTGTAATGTCTCTATAGTAACACGCCTACTAAAGCTGTGCACTCCAGACACACAGGAGACTAATTTAAAAGCAAAACAACAACAAAAAAAATGACACTTACCTCAAACATGTGCCAGACTCCACATTCTGCCAGGTAAAACCAATGCCAGTTAGGCTCGGATGTGTCCATCTCCTCCTCACAGGATTCCTCATCGTTGTTTTTGGAACACATTTGCTGGACATGCTGAACACACTTGTCATTTACGGAGCAATGCATCTGTGACGGTTTTAGACAGCTGGACCAAAATCCTGGTGCTCATGCAACGTATAGACAACAGAATAACATCATCATTTGGCATCTATGGCATTAGTGTCTAAACGTTTACAGATACATGAATAACCTGTACTACTATGTTTATTAATATTCAAACCGGTATTTACTTTCGAATATCAAATGTTGAGACAACTTTACACCGATTATTATACTGTACATGTTTTCACAAATTGTATTCATTCATTTATTTCTGCTGATTTAACACGCTGTGAACTGACCATAATTGTATATGCAGTTACCTTCATTTAACATAAGAAACAAAACCCAAATACACTCATCATTGTTTAGGCTTGGTTTCTGTTTCCTCAGTTGTTATTGTTGATATTTCCGTATACGTCATCGTGACGCAATGGCCTGACACGACGGAGCGCGCTGCATTTCAAGCGCTGCGGTTTTTGTACTCTGTGTTCGGCTCGGTGTAGGAATATGCTTGTAAACACGGAAATCAACAAACATTATTTGGAATATATACAAAAGAAAACGCTGTCTATACAAATCGAGCTGTTCATGTGGTTCAACCGGGCAACCGAACTAAATGAACGACTAAATGATTCAACTGAGTCAAGTGTCGCGACTCACTAAAAATACAGCATCTTTTATTGGAATAAATACATTTATGAAAAATCTTTAGCTCGATATAAAACAACTTGTTAACCGGCACAAAAAAGTCAGATCATACGCCCGAAATATTTTCTGACTCAATTAATTACAGAATCACAATCGGAGGCGGTATTTTAGGGACCGTCACCAAATTTTTGTACGCGTAAAGTGTACTTGTTAATTACCAGGCGTGTCCCACTTAATGTAAGTAGGGCCCAAGCACTATGACATCGGCCCTATGTCGTCATAGTGTGTGAAGGGCACTACTGTTTTTATTTTTAGATTTATAAGCGGTTAATTACTTTCTATGAAACATTTTAGATGTTTTGGAGAGGTCAAAGAGGCCAGATTAAGGTGGTTTGGACATGTTCAGAGGAGATATGGTAAATATATCGGTAGAAGAATGCTGAGGTTGAAACTGCCAGGCAGAAGGCCTAAAGGAAGACCAAAGAGGAGATTTATGGATGTAATGAGAGAGAATATAAAGTTAGCTCAACATAAAATCCCCCCGTTTCTAAAATTATGTCAAAATGGTATTGGAATATCCCCTTTTAATGCATGTGTCCAGTGTGCCCACTGTGTTTCTGGTGTGACCGAATGGTGATGGTTCAGGGTGCTTGGACCCGCTTATCATTACTTGCTTATATTTTCTCCTTAAATATACATATGTCACGCGTCATTAAAGGCATGTTAATTTATTGACAATAATTAACGTAATACATAGTTCGCATAGATTAATTTGTATTTATTTATAAAAAAAAAACATTTTTCAATACCTTCTAGGTCATTTGACCTCAAACTAATATCAAAATAACCTACTTGGTCACCCCCACAAGGTACACATCTTGCTATTCCAAAATATGTCCCAGTGCATTTTTATTTCATTAACTAAAAAAAAAAACACTCACACAATTTTTTCAATACCATTCAAGGCATGTAACCATGTGACCACAAAGTATTACCAAAATAATCTACAGTACTTGGGCAACGACACAAGCCCAAGGAGATTATTTTGGTACCCGTTTGAAATTATTGAAAGAAGTACAGTAAATATGTCCTACAAATTAATTTATATAAATTATAAAATATACATTTTATAATAATACAGCTATACATTAACAATAGGTGCATGTATTTAAAAAAAATTGGGACACGCAGCCTGCTAAATAACAAATATCACACTTTTTTATACATTTTATTCGTACAAAAATTTGTTGACGGCCCCTAAAACGCTACTTCCGCTGTTTGTCCAACGTCTGAGGATCAAACTAACTTCACCACTGTCACCAAATCTGGTCATTTAGTTCATGAAAATATATCTACATCATGTTCGGTCATTCCTTCGTTCGGTTCGCGGATTATTTGGATATATAATATTTTCTTTGAACTTATGGGGCTGTTTGCTCATTTGCTGAATGAAAATAGAATCGCATTAAACGACACAGTGACTCGTCCGGAGAGACCGAACAAACTTAGCAGTGCCTGGCAACGTATTTGGGCGATGTAGTGATGTACAAGTCACTTTTGTATATTATGGATTTAGTATAAAGACACATTTTGGACGAGATATTAACATGATGCTGTGTTGTTGTATTTTTACATCGTGCTGTGTTTGATTGTAGGGGTTTAATTAAAAGTCAAAAGTTATATTGAAAATAGCCACTAGATGGCCTCAGAGTCTCACTCACTTATCCATCGTCTATACCGCTTTATGCAGTTTACAGGATCATGGGGGCCTGGAGCCCATCCCAGAAGACTTACGAGGGGGGCGGGGGTGCCAGTCCATCGCAGGCCGAACACACATACACACACACTGACATGCTCATTCACACGCCAGTTTGCCTCATCCAGTAATGTCATTGAGGTGATTTTATTCATTTATCCTCATAGAAAGGCAGTAAAAAAAGCTCGTGAAGAAACAGATTATGACATTTAGATAGTCAATGAAAAATATATTCTCTAAAGGATACGTGTTAGTCAAAAGTTTAGACACAAGTTTGGATTCATTTTCTGTATTCTAAAACAATACTGATTTTTTTCAAAACTATGAAATAATATATGGAATTAGGTAACAACAACAACGGCAGTCAGTTGTTTTTCAGCTATTCTGGAATAGTTCTTGCAAGAACTAAAGTACTTGCAATACCAGTTAGGCACCATGATGAAACTGGTTTTCATTAAGACCATCCCAGGAAATCAAGACCAAATCTTACCTCTGCTGCAGAGGAGAAGTTCATTTAGCGTTACCAGCCTCAGACATCACCGATTACCAGCATTGCAGATTAAAGCCGTAGCAGAAACGTCAAAATATCAACTGTTTAAACGAGATTATATGCCTATTTTGGGTGCCTTCACGATTGTTTTAAAGTGTAGAATGAAATAAAAATCAGTATAGATCATTGAAAAAGTACAGTATGTATGGCTTTGTATGGACATATGATCAAAACTTGTTAGACACCTGACAGTAAAATTTATACTTGCTTTCTAAACACCTTATTCCTTTTTACTAAGCTATTATGAAGGCTTTACACAGCATAAGCAGCAGACACATCTCAATATTAACTGTTCAAAGGAGATGTGTCCCCAGCATTGTTTTACTTTAACTCCTGACATTCAAAACTTAATAACGGGCACTTAAAAACCTGATTGAGCCTGTGTATTATAATTGCTATATGAATTATAAATAAATATATTCCTGTTTTTTTTTTCTATACACAAAAAAAGTTGTATTAATTTATTTTAAAGTAAATATATCAGTTTCGTATCGGGGATACTACTGTAGCTTCGCTATTACTATAAACTCAGTCGTATCGCCCAGCCCACAACCGCAAGCATTGCTCAACTGTAAAAGCGCGAACCACGCACAGCCCGCGTGCTCTGTGGACACGCCCCCGTGTGCTTTCAATCACGCCTATCCTCTCGCGCGCGGCGTTTCCTCCCCCACTGAACTTATTCCAGTGGCATTTTGCTCTTTAAGAATTTCGCCGAATTTGTTTCCACAGAGACCGCGAGCAGCCCTCTAGGAACTACAGCGGAGATCTCTGGTGAGTCTGCACTGCACATTTCGACTGTCTGAGGAGAATACTTTATCTATTTAAAAAAATGCATGAAATGTGCTTTGTTTATATGCATGCAATAAATTGTCATATACTGTATAGTAGAGTGATTAATTTGAATGATAACACACTGTCTGAATTGGGAGAAAACTCGACTTCGTAGTTATTTAATAACATTTAAAGTAGTTTACACTTTATTTTGCACTTATATAAAAACGTAGTTCAATTTAATATCATTTTTCATGATGATATTTATAGCAGACATATTTAGAGCAGACATATTTATAGCGGAGAAGCAGCACAGTGTGTGACCCTACTAAACATGATTGCTGAAACCTAAATATGTGCATGCAAAAGAAATATACAAAATGCATGTCAGCACACATCCGTTTTTCCCCCTGCATCTACAGTGTGAGTGTGTGTGACAGAAAGATAGTAATTATGCCAGAGGCCAGAGGACCAAACACTGTGATTGAGCCTGCTGAGGACCCTCAGATATGGGGCGAGAAAAGCAAAGGAACAGAAACCGAGCAGAGAGAGAAGTGGGCCAACAAGACCGAGTTTCTGCTCTCCATGGCTGGCGAAATCATTGGCCTGGGCAATGTGTGGCGCTTTCCTTATCTCTGCTACAAGAACGGAGGAGGTAAGGGTGGGAGAGAAAGAGAGAAGCGCCCTTGAATCTCTTGAAAGAAAGAGAAAAAGCAAGATGTGTGTGTGTGTGTGTGTGTGTGTGTGCCGGGGGTAGGGACGGGGCAGGATAGAGCATGTCCAGGTTCTGAATTTTGTATTCTTTTGTATTAATGTACAGGATTAATATTCAATATAGAGCAAATAAAAGCAGGCTTAAACACAATAGTAAATAGGTTTCACATATCATCGACTCTTCAGAAATGCTCATAATGATGAATGGTGCATGCCCACACAGAGTCATGCACTTTTTAAACAAAACTCTCTTTTTTCTTCAGCTGCTGATGTTTATAAACAGAAGCCTCTAAGGCTGACATTTTCAATGCCATGTCTTTTTGTTATATAGGAATAATAAGATTCATTTTAATTTAATAAGTTTATTTTACTGTATTCTATTCTTTCCTCTACAGCAGACAAAAAATCCACATAAATAACCTCAGACTCGCTTGTATCTATGTGTAGGTGTATTCTTCATCCCTTACTTTGTCTTCCTCATCTTCTGTGGCATCCCTGTCTTTTTCCTGGAGACTTCATTGGGTCAGTACACCAGTGAAGGCGGGATCACTGCCTGGAGGAAGATATGTCCTATGTTCGAAGGTAATTTTCACCTTATTGTCTATGCCTTTTTTACTTGATTGTCTGATTAAATTGTATGTGTAATGCAGTGACTAGTGTTGCTGCCTCACAGCTGCAGATCTTCCTGTTTGATCCTGTGTTCAGTTTAGGGTCTGTGTGATGTTGCTCTGAATGTTTGCCCATTTGTTTGTATCCATTTCCTTTGCATTTTCTGAATGTCTCCTACATAATAAATCAACTAGATAGGAACAATTTGAATGGCTGGTGTCACATGTAGGGTGTTTAAGGTAGGGTGTATTCCTGCTAGGTAAGTTTTGTGATAGGAGCCGCAAGTACTCTGACCAAGGTAAGGTGGTTACTAAAGATAAATGACTAAGATTAAGATTCAGTTATTTGCAACATGTACCTTTCAGCAAAGCGAAATAATTTTTTTACACATCACAGTCAGGAATCTAGGGTCAGGGCACAGGGTCAACCAGAGCAAATAGGGTTGAGGGCTTTGAACAAGGGGTCAACAGTGACAGCTTGGTGGTGCTAGGGCTTGAACCCCTGACCTTCCGATAAGTAACCCAGGGCCTTAACCGTTTGAGCTACCACTTCCCCCCTGCCTTTGGTAAATAAATAGAAAGTTAGCTGTATGAATGTTAAAAGGGACTTTATGCATAAGTAGAATAATATAATATTTTTACCGGTATGTACTTTCTTTTGTGGCACTCAGAAGTATTTTGTTTTGCTTATTATTCTATTCAGACTAGCCCTATATGTAGTATTTTGCACATAATATGAATGTGTTTCCTTTATCACTGTAGTTTAACTATTGCGCTTTAGTGGTTGGTCCCTCTGCATAAATGTCAAGTAACTTTTGTTTAGTCAGGAAGTTGCAAGTTTTCTATCAAAATTATGGTCGCCCATTTCAAGATATCTAACGTATTGCAGGATTAGGATACAGTGTGGAACAGTGGGATGGGATTATGCAACAGAATAACAGCAATACATTCCAGAAATACATTCCAGAAAGTCCAGAAGTTTGTAGTGAAACTTACCAAAATTGCAGTGTTGTCTGTCTTTGTAAACAGCTGCATACTGGTCATATATGTCTCAAGTCACATAAAAAATACTAAACCAAATATCTCATTTTTACAATATTGTCTAATTTTATCCATCCTAATTTTATCTATCTAATCCATGTTCTACATTTGCAAGCTCTATGCCTTGCATTTTTCATTAATCAGGATCACATGACATGATGCATAAAACAATATAAAATGCCTCATTATATGCTACAGATTCTCTTTTGGCATTTCCCTATTAACTAGCTTGTCTAAAAAATTAACTGCTGTTATTTACAGGAATTGGCATTGCATCTCAAGTAATTGTGGTTTACCTGAACATCTACTACATTGTGGTTCTGGCCTGGGCAGTCTTCTACCTCTTCAGCTGTTTCCAAACCGCACTGCCGTGGATGACCTGTGATCATGAATGGAACACAGGTATAGCAACATATTTACATAAAAATACTACATCACATAGCCTGACCCCTGTACTATGTGTAGTGCATCTGCAAGAAACAGTTAGGTAAGTAAGTAACTAAGTAATTAATGAATTCATTAATTTAGTAATAAATATTTTTGTAAAAATAATTTAAACAGAAGTACTGTACATAGAATTTTAATATGTATACAAAGAAATAAACATTAAGTTAAAATGATTGCATATAAAACATACTGACTGGCCAAAAAAAAAAAAAAAATTTTAGATGAGTCAAATGACTGTCCAGCATCAAGCAAAGAAATCATAAACATTTCTAGAATTGGGTTAAAAACTGTTTAGTGCATAATGAAAGCCTGGAAGTACAGTTCTGAATAGTCAACTTTGCAGAAAAAATGTAGTTGAGGGAAAAAATTAATGATCATGACTGGAGATTAAGAAATGCTTGGTAAAGTTTAAAAACATAAAAAATCCAGAAAACAGAAATCACAGCGAAGTTTAATAGTGAAAATAAGAGCATGCTCATATGCATAGTGTGGCACAGGATTGGGACTAAACAGCGTTAGTGAGACAAAAGATTTGACTTGAGTAATGGAAAAAGGTCTCGTTGTCTGATGTGCCAAGATTGACTCAGTGTAAGAAGGGAAGTGCATGAAGCGATGCTCTCATCATGCATATTGTTTAATGTACAAGTCCCGGGAGGCAGTGTTATAATCTGAGGTTGCTAGGCTCAACAACAATATGTGGCAATGCAATGAAGTAAATGACCAAGTTATCACATCTACCTGGCTAAGTCAGTGTGTGTTGGTCTTAAACTAAAAACTGTAACTTAGCTTAAAGCAGTTCAAAGGTTAAATGAGCTCCTGGATAACACAGCTGATTTAATTTAAATCTAAGGCCAATGTAAAAAAAAAATCAGCCGCAAGTTGCTTATGTGGTTTATAGTACATATAGTGTTCTGCTATAGCACATGTGCAAATTGGAACAATTCTGCAACCTGAAACGTTCGCTCATATTTTATTGCAATGCAAGCTTTAAAACCTGATCAATTATCAAGAATGCCACATTTAATGAACATGACCGTGGCTACTTTTTGGAAGCATATTTCCAGTTCATTATCATGAACAAAATATTTTAAAAAGTTTAAACCATTGAACCAAGCCAACTGGCCACAAGATATTTAAAGGCGTTAAACCATTTTTCTAAGGTAATGTTTGTTCTAGGTTCAGATTTTTCTTTCTTGCTTGTGGTATTTCATTTAAAAGATTAGATGTCTAAAAGTTATTTACATTCTATATTTATATACATATAACAGTTAAACCCTGCTAGGTGGCACAGTGGTGTATTGGTTAGCACTGTCGCCTTGCACCTCCAGGGTCTGGGTTCGATTCCTGATTCCCAAAGAGATGTGGATTAGATTCATTGGTGACCTCAAATTGGCTGTAGTGTGTGAACGAGTGTGTGCGTGTGTGTATATGTGTGTGTGTGTGCCCTGCGATGGATTGGCACCCTGTCCAGGGTGTACCCCACCTCGTGTCCTAAGTCTCCTGGGATAGGCTCCAGGCCCCCGTGAGCCTGAATACAGGATTAAGCGGTAATGACGATGAGTGAGTGAGTGAGTAAAACCTGCTGAAGAACTCAGTAGTAGCTCTTTTACCGGACTAAAGCTGGCAACTTTCCAACTAGAACTGCTCAAAAGTATTGAGAACTTGGTAAACATAATACCTTTATATCCTTAGCACAGTATTCTGAGTACTGTAAGAGCTTGTATAAGTCTGTGCATGTCTGGTCCTAATGAATAGGCTGCAGAATTGTGATCTTTATTATGTACGAAATAATACACAAACTATCTATACATTATATGTTGAACTATGCATTGGGTTCACATAAAAATAAAAAATGAACTGTGTATATTCCAGGTCAGTAATCCTACTTTTGAAAAATATTTGGATAACTATAAGTTCATTCTAACTAAAGGTCTCTATTATTTACAGCATCGTGCTACACACATAACAAAAGCTTGCTGCAGTCTGGCCTGCAAAGGTCCTCCCTGAGCAATGATACATACAATAACAGGTAAATACGGACAGACCTGGGAATTAACAATCAAGTTTACAATAAAATGTGGAGAGTTCCTCATATCTCATATTATTTAAAATTTACTTCCATTATTATTATTATTTTAATTATTATTATTATTTTAATTATTATTATTATTATTATTATTATTTCAAAAAAATTAAGGTCTTAGTATTATTGGATCTCCATGTAATGTACAAATTAAGAAATCTAATGTTTCAGGTCCTTTTTGCCTAACCATTTAAATTTCTGGTCATTTGATGCATAGATTGATTTTACATGTTGTGCGTTACAACAGACCCACAGAAAAAAAAAAATCATGATCTTTATTTAATTTTTAAACAAGAACAATTTACATTTTATTTTACATAATAGTTTTATCTTTCCTGAATATGACATGTCTTCCTGTTTACTTTATATGCCAGGTATGTAAGGTGTTCTACAAGATAATCCACCACAGTATGTGTTTGTAATTCTTAAAAAGAAAAGTAAATCTGCCCTCCAAAGTAAATCGTTGGAAAACTGATATATTTAAAAACTCTTAAAAGAAAATTGTTTTGTAGTTTAATTTGTTTTATTTCAGGCATTTAGAAACTTACATGCATCCTGTTTCCCACAGCAACATTTTAAACATCTCTGCAGCTGTTGTCTCTCCAGAGGAGGAATTCTGGCTGTAAGTATAATTAGAAAAGAAATCACTGTTTTGTAGTACTTTGACAAGAAGACAATTTTTTTCTCATTGTTTTGTTTTAAGTATATCTTTCAAGGGCAGTGGCGGCAGAAACAGTTAAGGCTGTGGGGGGATTGGGTTAAGCAACAGCACCACCAAGTTGCCACTGAGCCCTTAAGCAATGCCCTTAACCTTATCTGCTACAAGGGTGCTGTATCCTGGCTGACCCTGCGCTCTGACCCCAGCCTCCTTACTGGTATATGTGAGAAAAATCATTTGACTGTGCTGCCAGGTAGATGTGAGAAATAATTAAATCTTAATGTAACAGACCTTTAGTGAATATATAGTGCACACAGTTAAAGGAGAACCATTTGCTTGCTAAAGTAAATGTGCAAAAAAAATGCAGAAAGGTAAAGAGGGTTTAAAAAAAAAAACTGAAGAATTTCAGGGGCAGTTGCAGAATATATTGACTATGGCAAAGCCTTTACTATTTCACAATTCTGTTTAGTTAATAAGAATTATGCAACAATGCAGCCATGAACTAAAATAAATAAATGTGGATATAAAAAGGACTAAAATCATGTTCATAAATCTGTTCATACCTGAGACCTATTAATAAATATGTTTGGGTCATAATGTACAGTAGTAAGCATATATATAGTGCATGCTATAACTGCCCATACATATTTTAGCTACCTTTTTTTTAGCTTGGAAAAAATGATTAATTCATTTTAAGCTTGTGCATGTAACTGCACTCTAAATGTGTTACTTTTAATATTTCTATGCTGTATGTTTTTCTGGTGCACCATGGTATTTTATGGACGCAGGCATTTTAAAGGCTATCTGAAAAATGTATGCATAATACAGTATAAACAAGTTTGAAATCTTGAAAATCTTTTCCTCTATATATCAAGTATTTTCAGACACTGTGTAATGGAACAACCAGGATGGCATTTAGATAAATACGAACAGCATAAATATACAAAACAACTTTTATTCCTATACGTCTTCAATAACAATTTATACAATATCAATTCTTACAAAGAATTAAAAAGAGTTTGATGGCCACTTGAAAATTTAAAAGACAGAAAGATTGAAGACACCGACACACATACAATACTAATAAGACTGTGTGAGGTGAAGGTTAGGACTGTTTAATTATTTTTAAAACATTTCTCTTCCGAATTCTTTCTCCGACACATTTCTTTCCCCTTTTTTTCAATTTTTGCAAATTTTATATTCAGCATTCAGGGTTGCACTTATGGTTGGGAAATGGTGGTATTCCTGCAGGACATCTTGATGAGAACGGCATGTTTATCTGCTGTGCGGCTCTGAACTAAAACCCTCAAAAACTAAACTTGAGAAGTAAAACATCTGTATCCATCACGCTATAATGCGTTTGTTTATAATTTGGGGATGGTGACATTTGACATGTATATAAACCAACATGTCTACCTTGTTCCATTTCAGAGCAGAACATTCAGGCAGAATTATAAAGCTGAGCCAGAATGTGGGAAGTTTAAATCTGTGAAGCTTTCAACTACCACCCCCATCTATGTCTGTAACATGTTTCCTCTGTTAGGAAAGTTTGTTTTTCCATGTGACTTTTTGCATGTGTGTTTGTGTGGTCTTAGTCATCGCGTGCAGCGGATATCCAGTGATGATTTCCTGGGCCTACCACATTACGACCTGACACTTTGTCTCTTGCTGGTCTGGATTATCTGTTACTTTTGCATCTGGAAAGGAGTCAAGACCACAGGCAAGGTAAACACACACACACACATACACACAGTGACCCTGTGCATGAACTTTAACCCCAGTTATGATGAAAATGAGCGTCAAACAGATCCCTAAAACCCTGATTATGCATTGAGTCATATTCATTAAACGTTAATGATTGTAATGAATGTGAAAAAGTTTTTCATTTTAATAATGTGAAACATATGGGACTTAGATTTTTTTTTTTTTTTTTCTGTATGCTGAGTTGTACCCTGTGCTGCAGTCTGGTCATAACCTTATCTAAAGTTAAGCTTAAATCTTAGTTTGCTAAAGTATCTAAACCTACTTAAATACTAACATCACTAAATGATTAGTTGCCCAACAAATAACAAACAAACCTTAAACCTAATTATGCACTTTAGCAGTTTTCAGTTGCTGCTAAATTTGCCAGTGCCTTGCAAAAGTATTTACACCCCTTGAACTTTTCCACATTTTACATGTTTACATGATACAAACACAAATGTAAATGTATTATGTTGGGATTTTATGTAAAAAAACAAAAACAAAACACACACACACACAAAGTGGCACAAAATTGTGAATCGGAAGAAAAAAGTTTTCAAAATTCGTTGTAGAAATAAAAATCTGAAAAGTGTAGCATGCATTTGTATTTAACCCCCTTTACTCTGATACTTCTAACTAACATCTAGTGGAACTAATTGCTTTCAGAAGTTACTTAATTAGTAAATAGTGCCCATCTGTGTGTTATTTAATCTCATTACAAATACAGCTGTTCTGTGTAGCCCTCAAAGGTTTGTTAGAGAACATTAGTCAACAAACAGCATCATGAAGCCCCAGGATCACACCAGCACAGCAGACAGGTCAGGGATAAAGTTGCAGAGCACTGTTTAATCCATTATCTGAAAATGGCATAACTGCAATCCTACACATGGCAGTTCACCTAAACTGACAGGCTCGGCAAGGAGAGGATTTATCAGAGAAGCAGCCAAGAGACCCATGGTAACTCTGAAGGAGTAGCAGAGATCAACAGCTTAGGTTGGAGAATCTGTCCAAAGGACAACTATTAGTTGTGCACTCCACAAATCTGACCTTCATGAAAGAGTGTCAAGAAGAAAACCATTGTTGAAAGAAAGCCACAAGAAGTATTGTTTGCAGTTTGCGACAAGCCATGTGGGAGACACAGCAAACATGTGAGAGAAAATGATCTGGTCAGATGAGACCAAAATCATTAATGAACTTTTTGGCTAAATGCAAAACGCCATGTGTGACAGAAAACTAACACTGTGCATGGTGGTGGCAGCATCATGTTATGGGGATACTTTCCTTAAGCAGGCACCCCTGGTCAGATTTGATGGGAAGATGGATGAAGCCAAATACAGGGAAATCTTTAAAAAAAAAAAAAACCTGGTAGAGTCGGCAAAAGACCTGAGACTCTGGCAGAAGTTCACCTACTGTACCAGCAGGACAATAACCGTAAACATACAGCCAGAGCTACACTAGAACGGTTTAGATCAAAGAATATTCATGTGTTAGAATGGCCCTGTCTAAATGTCTAAAAACTTAGAGCAGCTACCACACTTACTGATGTGCATTATTACAAATCCTTTTATAATTATGTGTGAAATGTCTCTCGAAGGTGGTCTACTTCACAGCCACGTTCCCATACGTCATGCTGCTGATTCTGTTTTTTCGAGGAGTCACTCTACCTGGCGCTGGGGCAGGAATCAGCTATTACCTGTACCCAGATATCTCCAAACTCGCCAATCCTGATGTAAGTGTGTTTATGTGAAATATGTAAATGAGTATGAGAATTTGATAGACATGTTTCATTGATCTGCTTTATTGACACATCTGAGACATTGCTTGACATAGCAGGGGCGATTTATGGTAGGATTCACAAAACTGACCTGAGATTAGCAATATAGACCTAAAAAAAAACTAATTCAATCATTCAATCATAACTGTAATAAAACATCATTCAACTCAAAAAAGAACAAATTAATGGGTAAATATTATAATACATTGACATAGGGAGGATATAGTGAATAATAGTGCTGGGAGATACACTATGGACAAAAGTATTTGGCCAAACCTGTTAATTATTAAATTCAGGTGTTTCAATTAGGCCACTTATCCTCAGTTAAGGGCAAACTAAATGCTTTAGCATACTGAGACATCTTGGGCGAGGCTATGCTTCCAACTTTGTGGCGACAGTTTGGAGAAGGCCCCAAAGGCCCTTTTCTATTCCAACATGACTATTCCCCAGTGCACAAAGCAAGGACTATAAAGATATGGCTTGGTGAGGTGTGTGTAGAAGAAGTTGACTGGCCCGCACAGAGCTCTGCTCTCAACCACATCGAGCACCTCTGGGATGAACTGGAACAGAGATTGCGAGCCAGGCCTTCTCGTCCAACATCAGTGCCAGACCTCATAAATGGGCATGAATTCCCACAGACACACTCCAAAATCTTGTAGACAGCCTTCGAAAAAGAGTGAAAGCTGTTATAGCTGAAACTCCATATTGAAGTATATGTATTTGAATACAATGTAATTGCAGGTTTGGCCAAATGTCTCTGTCCATATACAGTAGTGTTATAAATTCTCAAATATCTCAATATCATGATTTAAAAAAAAAAACTAAATTATGATTAATAATTGATTATTTAGTTTTTGTTTTTGTATGTTTTTGCCCTCATATTTCACAGTATATACGCGATATAAAAGTTGGACATGATACTGTATAAAAAGTGGACATGAACACGCACAGTGGGGAAAGTATTAACAGAATTTAAAAGAAAAATTTTTAAAAAAGTATTAAATAAAATAAAAAACAATGATCAGTGACAAGGTTCTAAAGGTCAGCTTTGTTGAACTGTCTGTCTCTAGTGCATAATGTGTTTACATGTAATAATCATACAGTGTCAATGGCTTTTCCCAGCCCAGGAATTAGCTCCGTCTCCAACGACAGCAGCAACTCAGCTTTGCTGCCTTTCTGTAAAATGAAAAGCGATCCACAAAGTCTCTTAAGAGCATCGAGTTAGAAAAGACCAAAGACTTATCAGTAACAACATAAATACAGTAACAAACCACTTCTTTAAAGAAGATCATGTACATACTGTAAGTAGCAGAACTTATTTAAGTCCTAGATTCTGTAAATGTCTTATGACTTTTGTCAGAGACATGCCAATATGACATAATATATCATTATATATGAATGAATACTGAATGCTAACCACTGTTAATACTGGCTGCGTTTCATCGCCCCTTGTTGACTTCCTGTGTCACACACACTGGGCCGTACTAGAGCTCATTTCGGTCTCATGGCCTTTCTCACTCATTCATTTTTTGCTCTTTTTTGTTTATCGTTGTCCAGACTATATTACCAGACATACTGTACATTTGCACGAAAAACACAGACCTTCTTTTTAGATCTGACTTTTATATTTCGAGCAGTGTAATGCCACACAATGTTCCTTTTGTCCCAGTTCTTTGTGAGTCAAGACTCTAATTGTTAGTTGTAGACCGCACACCCTTTTGTGCTGGGAGGTCTTACTTCTGAAGCCAATAAAGTTAAAGCTAACATGAAAATACAGTAAAATGCACAGGAAAGGGTGTGGTGGTGATCATCTTTTGTATCTATTGCTTTGAGGCGGGAAGCACTGTTTCCGATGCTCAAGCGATGACAGGAATAAATTTGGGGTCTGATAAATAGTAATTACAGCCAAAGAGAGGGTAGACAGACAGGCAGAATAACAGCGACATAGAGTGAATATTAAACAGACAAAGAACTCCTTATGAAAGGTTCGCAAGGGATGGTGTTGCAAGAGCATGTGCAATGCTGATCCAGACAGCTGGAAACAGATTCTGTGAGAAGAGTGTTAGGAGTGGGATGCTGGGACATGAAGTATCTACAGCATTTTTAACTTGTTATATAAAGGAAAATGGCATCATTATTAAATCCTTCTTACGAGGTTAGACAAAATTCTAAACAATTTCTCATTCAATATGTGTGTGTTAGTTGGCTGTTTACATGGTCAAATGTAGAAATTCTGCATGCTTTCCTGAAATAAGATTTCTCTTTTGCATGCATCTCAACCAGAATAAGTTCCAGCATATTATCATGCTCACCAGTAAATATGAATAGGAAGAAAAAAGTGCATTCATCCAAATTTATAAAATGTTCTGACCTAATGTTTACAACAACTTAAATAGTTCCTGTCTATTCTTATGTACTACTTTATACACTTGTAAAGAGTATATAAGGCAGGAGTGCGGTAGGGCGATGGTGGCTCAAACGGTTATGTCCCTGGGTTATTGATCAGGCCCCCAGCACTGCCAAGCTGCCACTGTTGGATTCTTGAGCAAGGTTTTTAACTGTACCTTTACCATGGTCGCTGTATCATGGCTGAGCCTATGTTCTGATCCCAGCATCCTAAAGAAAAAAAAAATCACTCTACTGGAAGCTACTGTACATGCAACAAATAATTGTTGTATGCATCAGTATGTATTTGTTTAATAGTATGCATCAGTATGTATTTGTTTAATAGTATGCATCAGTATGTATTTGTTTAATAGTATGTATTTAAGGCAGCACTGTGGTGTAGTGCCAGGGTTGAGGGTTCTTAGACCCTCAGAGGGTCAGAGTTGGCATGTTCTCCCTGTGATTGGTGAGTTTCTTTGATATACATTGGTTTCTTCCCACAATGCAACTGCAGTTTAACTGGTGTTTCCACATTGCATCTAGTATATGATCAGGGTATGATAAGTGTCCTGGGATAGGCTCCAGGCCTTCTGTGACACAGGATAACAGGTATAGGTTATGTAATGTAGAAATTTCAAAGTATGTTACTGGCAACCAACATTTCCTTTTTTTTTAAGCTGAAAACTGGATTTGCCAATAATTTAGTCTGACACAGGAAGCAATGGAAGGGGGGGGCGTGAATGGAAGGCTGCCAGCTTAGCAGTGCTGCTTATGCTAACCAGATGTGCAGCTGAGCTACACACAAACACACAAATACACATCCACACAAACATGACTACGGATTGCACAATATCTGCTGGCATATAAGGCTCTGATTGAGTGCCAAAGACATCGACATGTGCACTTTATTTCCTTTCACTAATATATCTGTCTTTGATGTTTACTCCTTCTTTTTTTAGGTTTGGTGTGACGCGGGGACACAAGTGTTTTTTTCCTATGCTGTGTGTCAGGGTGTCCTCACTGCTTTGGGAAGCTATAACAAATACAACAATGACTGCTACAAGTCAGTTCCATCTCCACTACCTTGTGTGCTTCTAAATGTGCTAAAGTACAATTAAGCATTTCGATTTGTGCCTGGCACATCTGCTTCTGAACAATGTGTGTAATAAACGATTTTATGTCTCATATGCCAACAGAGACTGCATCGCTCTCTGTGCTCTAAATAGTGGAACAAGCATTTTTGCAGGCTTCGCCGTGTTTTCTATCCTGGGCTACATGTCTCATGAGCTGTCCTTACCTATGGAGGAAATAGTGAGATCAGGTATCAATTTGTTGAGTTAAAACTCTGTTAAAGTGCTATATTTGTGGTGTTACAGTGATGAGCAAGTGAGCAGACAGATTAGACAGACGATTGTGAATTAATCCTAACTAATGAAACATTTCTAAACATGTCCTGGGAAAGATTCTAGAACAGATGTGCATGATATTAAGGTTCAGACGTCTACAATTTCACATTTGATCAGCATTATTAGTTAAACAAAGTGTCCCAGACCAGTATTATAATTGCTCTTGTTAATACTATTACTACTACTGTTAAAATTATTATAACTATTATAACTAATAAAAACAATGCCGTACATTTACATACAGGTTTTAAATTAATAAAATTACATTTAAACTATGTCCAGAGTTCAGAGACCCAGTTAAACATTAATGTGTTAGAGCACAAAGTCAGCAAAATAGGTTCTTGTACTTCAGTTCACATCAGGAACATGAATCCACTACATTCAGCCTCCAGACGGCGCTTCAGTCCAACACATCGGCAAGGCTTTTGTGCTAAGTTCCTTTCCCCAGGCAGGTAATGAGATAAAACTAATTTAATCCTTCAGTTACTTCACTGCACCACTGAAAGTAATTTGAAATCTACTGTTTCATTTTGCCTGTTTCATGAAGCACAATGGTGGAAAATACATACTAAGAAGCAATTACTATAATGCGCTCAGTGATATGATGAGCCCGGTTTGCTCTGATCTGTTTTGCAGGTCCAGGACTGGCGTTTATAGCGTATCCCAAAGCCCTGTCTCTCCTCCCAGGCCCACAGTTCTGGTCTGTCCTCTTCTTCATGATGGTCCTCTTTCTTGGACTGGACAGCCAGGTACATTTACAGTTTGTATGCTTTTTAAAAATTGCCATGACTTTACATGATCTAAGATCTACAGTAGGAAGGATTTTAGTTACATGGATAATTTGGAAGCCTAGTATGTCGGAGTGACTGGACTTATGAAGACCCTGTTGCTTTGCACAAGCCTTGTCATTGTTAGTTTATGATTGATATTTTGAACTCATTTAACATATACATAGATACTAGAGATGCACATACAGCAAAAAATTTTATTAGTTTTTACTAGGTGTGTGCAAACTTTTCACTGATGAATACTTGCCTGAACATGTCTGATCACGTTTTATGAAACAAAAGGGAAGCGAATAAAGCAGACTGAGGACATAACTCTCTCTCTCTCTCTGTTAAAACAGTTATTCAAATGTTTATTAACCAATTAAAAATACATTTAAAACATTTCTTTGATTCAGATATTTACCTAATGTTATGTACCAGAAGATTCAACACACAGATGCAGATAGTACTTTCTGTGTCTGGCTATTTCTCCAATGATTCATATCTGTGTCTGTGTTTGGATTTAATCCCAAAGCGGGCCTGTCTTAAGCCCTAACATGAAGGTGTTTTTCCCCAGGGTGAGAGCTTCTACTCCAATACATATGGACTCAGTCAAATGCATATTGCGTCATCACAGGGCATCTTACCTCATACTGCATATAATCTTGAGCATCCCCTCTCATTTCTTCATATTTTGCTTCCATATAGCCATACCTCTTGTATTTTTAATGAAGTCTTGAGAAATAGTTCTTCAAGCTTGCTGAAGGACTTTTCAGTTCTCATTTTTGGCACGTTTTTGGCTCTCATTTTTAGTCCACACCCTGTCCCTGACATGTTTCAGAGAAATGTTTTCTATTCAAGGATAAAAACTATTCAACCAAAACTATTCAAGCATGAAAACCAACAAAGGGACATGAACCAGTGATAAACAGGTGCAGATGAGGGAAGATAATCAGGCCAGTGACTAGTATATTGGTGATGCCGAGTGATGCTGAGTGTTCAGACCTGATGAGAGGGGAAATGAGGTTGCTGCTGTGGTTGTTAAAAACAACCATTTTTTAAATAGTATTTTTAGGCATGTTGCAGCCTGTCACAGTAAAACATTTGTTCCTATTTCTTTCATTTAATCTACATTGTTCAATATGAAGATATACAGTAAGTGCTGGCTCAAGACTTAGTAATAGTAATGACTTAGCACAGTAATGCACATGAGCTAATAGATGCTTTATGGTTGGCTAACATTGCTCTGAATGATAGATGAAAGCGACTTTGCCATCTTTTACACCTAGAGAGCATGGACAGTTTTGCTCCATGGACTCTTAGACCCAGATGACTGTTAGATTTCATCTATTTAGCCAATTTAAGGTTGTACCTGCCTGTGATATATACTGTAATACCCTAATTTAGACTACAACCACCTTAACCATTTATGATTGAATAATTGAATAAATGCTCTTTTTGTATTGCTGTAAATGCATCATTTCTGTTCAAATTTGAGAATGTGGCATTTTGTTGTCTTGACAGTGTCTCATTTGATCACGTGGTCACACATACAAGCTTCCTTTCATTTAAGACTAAGCTTCATGTCTGTATTTTATCTGTTTCAAATGCTTTACCTTTTCATTTCAAGCACCGCATTTGAAATCAACTGCATGCCAGATTTTTCACAAGTTTGTATTGACGTAACTTTTTAGATGAGCAGTAGTCCATGTTTAGGATTACACCATTGCTCCACAATTCTGGTCACCTTGACTTTGCAAGAGAAAAATAAAATGGTCTGTGCCTATGAAAACAGTTTGAATTTCAATTTAACTCAATTTTATTTGTATTTCAGTTTGTGTGTGTGGAAAGTCTAGCCACAGCGCTCACCGATGTTTTCCCTGAAATTCTAAGAAAGCCAAAGCGCAGGGAGATTCTGGTGTTGCTCATTGCTGTGGTTTGCTTCCTATTGGGCCTTCCTCTCGTCACTCAGGTACTTAATATAAAACAATCCAGGTTTGTTCTATTGCAATTGAAGGTTTAAAGAAGAAACTTAAGTGTTTTAATCAAAAGTCATGAATCAAGATTCTTATAATTCAATTTCCCTTTATTATATATACATTTACTTACATCTATTATTTAAAATCTTCTTGTGAGTATTAAATGATACTGGTGGTAAATGGTACTGTCATATGAAAATTATAATCAAATCATTTAGTAGACTCAAATTACTAGTAGATTAGTCCCTGCTGTAATAATAAACAGGAAAACAATTAAGTGAACCAAAATAACATAGTAAGTGTTTATATGAGTTTGTATTTCTCTCTTAGGGTGGACTCCATCTCTTTAAGCTGATAGACACATACGGCCCCAGTGGAACTAACCTGCTCCTCATCGCCTGCTTTGAGACACTTGTTATTGCTTGGGTGTATGGTAAGCTTCTGCATTACAAAAAAGATTATATATGTAGATTAAATTGCTTATATGAATTACAGCAGAGATTTTCTAATAGTTCAGAAAAGAGGCCAAGTTACAAAAACACATAAACAGATACATGTTTAATAAGATTATAATGCTCCATTTCTGCTGGCCTGCCATTTATCTTTTCTTAGGTCTTAAAGAAGCAATTATGTACCTACTATATAACATATGTATATATACAGTACATACTATAACTATATTACATGTACAGACTATATAACTGCATAAAATGCACAAGTTTACTGTATAAACAGCTACATTGGTGTAGAGCACCTTGTCAAGACAGAGTGCATTCCACCATAGCTACTGCATGTTCCATTACTGATTGAGCTATTTAAATATTTAATTTATTTGAATCACAACAAAGGTTCATGTCTAAATAAAACCTAATGACAAAATCTCAAAAGTTAATTTAAATATAAAAAAATATATATATTGATTACACACCCAACCATACAGGGTATAACATTCTGTAAAATGCTTTTTTATACTAGGGTCCATTGACCTAAAAAAAAGAATCCACATCAAACAGTATTTGCTAGCGTTTATATTGGTATATATATCCATGTACACTTATTATTTTACCACTAGCAGACAGGGAACAAAGTAATCAGGGATAGAACATTTGACTTCTGAAAACTGAAAAAAAAAAAAAAAAAAGGTACTGTACAGTACCTTTAATGGAAAAATCAAGTGAGCTATAAAATGAAAATTGCAGCGTCAGGATTAATCAATTTTGAATTTCCAAATATTTCAAAAAGTGCCATATTAAGAGGTCATATAGTTAGAATATCTATTAAAGATTTTAGATTGTTTATTAAAATTGAGGTTTCAATCCCCTTAAAATCTTGATGCTACTGTGCAGCTCTTTGGCCAGCACTTAAAAAATAACAAATAAGCTAAACTTATGTTTCTTTATTAGGTCATTTATTAATCTTTAGTAAGCATTTTATCCCAGTCAGAGTTGATTTGCAGCCTACCCTGGAACCACTGGGGGCAAGCAGGAATACACCACCATAAAAGTCCATAACAAAAAAAATTAGCATGATACGTTTAGTCGTTGTGGACTATCCTCTATCAATTTTAAATTCATGACCTAATAATTTTTTTAATGTTTTGTGGTTTTGGGTATAGAGTACAATTATCTCTTACACAATGACATTAAATGCATTTTGCAATCAGAAAGATATATAAGCAAATTGAGTGAAATAATATCAGAGACAACAATGCAAAAATTCTATTAAGTGGAAACATCTTGAATGTGTTATCCCATATATTATTATTTATATATGCATATACTGTAAAAGAAAAATTTAAAGCAAATTAGCCATTTGGTCTAATTTTAAGCTTGTAATTGTCTTTTTCTTCCGGTGGATAATTGTGTTTCTGCTTAATGATGAATGAAATAATATTCCTTCTCTGCAATGTATGCAAATAATTATGTGCAGTAAAACCTTTTATAGACGTTGTGTATCAAAATCCTGATAAACAAAAGCAAAGATTGACTAAAATAAGAAAATGCTCTAACTACAATGCTACAGGTGCGGACCGTTTTTTTGATAACATCGAAGACATGATCGGATATTCCCCCATGCCTGTGCTGAAGTATTGCTGGCTCTTCATCACCCCGTTCATTTGTGCAGTAAGTTTAATACATTTCTCTCCTTTTTTTTCCTCTCTGCTTCAAAGGGGTAGCTCAGTGGTTAAGTGGTCTCAGTGGTTAAGTGCTCTAATACACTGCCTGGCCAAAAAAAGAAGTCTTTTGTACCTTTGATTACACTGACCAATGTGGTGTCCAGTTTGTGTGAAAATGATTCCTTATGCAACCTTTCACAATCTGAGTCCTGGAATATGCCTGTGCTATCAGGAAATAAAACATTCATTGATGTGATACCCAGGTCATTCAGTACATTTAGGTCGTCACTGGATCTCATTTTATTGCCATATAACATTGCTGAGCTTGGACCTGAGTTACACCTTAGATGGTGAGACTACAGCTTTTTGGTGTCAGGCTGTTTATTATTATTATTATTATTATTATTATTATTATTATTAACTATCTGACACTTCACCCGTTTCTCTCCAATGGTATTCAGGCCACTCTTTTGTATGATCTGATCATCAGTCCACCACTCAGTGCTTCAAAAGACTTTGTACCCAGCTGGGGTTCCACAGTTGCTGCCCTGCTCACTCTCACACCAATGATCTGCATCCCTATCTTTATTCTGGTCGCTCTCAAAAAGGTAAATCGATTACATAATGCACAAAATAATTCTCTATAGGTTTGTCGTGATTAGGGCATCTGAAACCATGTTGCTTTAAACTATATTAGTATTTTGTGATGTAAAAAAAAAAATACTATCTCCAGGTATTTGTACTGCATTTGTTAAGGTAAATATAGTATATACTGTATACTGTATGTAGGTATTATGTGCAAGACTGACAATATGGACAGACTTGTAGAACCTTTGTAGATAAAACATGCACCCAAAATGCTAATCCTAAACCAAATGCTTGCTTTAGGATTCTTTTAGGCAGGGCAATGGGATAGCCACTCATTTACAGAAATAAACTATTTATTTAATCTTAATTGCCACTTAGGTCAAAATTGCTTCAACAAATCTCGGCAATGTGATCATTTTGAGATCATACCACAGAAAAAAAAGATTTAGGTTATACCACAATCTTGTTAAATGTTTAATTTTGACTTGGCAGAAGTTATTGATACATTTTCTTGGACAGCAGTACTAGCTGTAATTCTAAATACAGCTTTATATTTATGCATTAAAAGTAATCATTTCTATTATAATTTATATAAAACCTTTTAGAGGGATTTTATATGCTAGACACACCACATAAACTAATTAAAAAAGGTATTTTCCACGATAAGACGTTTATCTACAATTATCAAGTCTCGCTCCAGTCCGAGGTTACACCCTTAAGCTTCTTAACATAAAAAAAGTCTTCAGGACAGAAGGCTTTATACAGTAGGTTCCTAGGTAACATGACAAGCTGCAATATTTAATCATCGTCACAAAAAAGAAAACGTCTTTCATTTGTTATAGTTGTTGGATATTCACTGAAATAAAAATAAAAAAACACTTAAGAAGAGTATAAAACAATATCACTGCACTCTATAATAATTAGCGTGAACAGCTCACCATGGGTGAAAAGTCTTTTATTCTTTTCTCACATGAGTTAAAGTGTTCACTTCCTCCTGCATACTCACTTTTCAAATGTCTCTTCCATCCCCCGAATTCTTGCCAGGGTCGTGACCTGATTGTACCCTCTGCTGACCTGCAACAACGCAGCCCAAACAAGCCTCGGCTAACACTGTGTGAGCGTGTCATCATTAAGGAACAGAAGCTTTCTCACACAGAGGAAGACAAAAGTGTTGAAGAAAAAGCTCTGAAAGAGGACACCACGAACATGTGAGGTGAAATATCAGCAGTGAGTCTTTGACCTCATACTCGCTGGATGGATACAGAAACCTCTTGCCATGAAACCTCAGCTACAGTATAATTCACAAATGGAATAAACTGTTGTGTAAGATTCTGGTTATTTCCACATTTCTTTTTATAAACAATATAAGATCATATAATAACTGTATTTTTGGGGTAAAGAATGATATAAAGTGGATCTACTATTTCCACTGCTAGCACTGCTGATCTAGTATAATACAGTTACCCTGCTGTCATATTTTATCTCACGGGAATCATCAGTATAAATCATATAATCAATATAAATTATGACTGAGCCAACATTGAGTGTTGTCAAGTTTAGTCATGTATAGTTTTGTAGACCAATATGCCATAATTAAAAAATTATGAATTTTTATTTGTATTTAACCAGAATTAGTAAGAGCTGTCTAAAACTTTTTATTCCTAGATCTATTATTTCATTTATATTTAAAGTTTCTACATCTAAGCAGCACTGCTGTACAGAATTACATGTACAATTCTAATTACAGTATTGTGAATTTAAATTTTGTGTAAAGGTCAAACAGCTGGCCTTTTTTAGTAATGTTTTTCTTTTAAATAATCCAATTATTTCCAACACTATTGTGTTGGGAATTTTCTCTCTCTCTCTCTCTCTCTCTCTCTCTCTCTCTCTCGCGGTGTTTTTACATTTGAAACTATTATGTGTGGCATATGTTTGTATGTTCTTTCATTATTTTTATGGGTTTCTTCTGCGTTCTTTAATCTTGTCCACTGTCCAAAGATGTGTCTGTAGGTTGCCTTAAATTTCCAGAGTACAGTATGATGAAAATAAAGTGGTTACTGAAAAAGAATGAATGACTGAACTTTATCTTTAAAGTGACTTTTAATTGGACATGTACAACATTTCTATAGCCTTTTAATTTCCATAGCATACATTCAAACCAGCATGTTAAAAATCTGAACTGTTTATTAAACTGTATTAACAAACCCAAATTGGTAACTAAAAAACGTATTCTGTTTGAGAAAAAAAACTTTCATTTGGTGCGAGGACACTTAAATGTTTTGCTTTATATCTCTATTTAATAGGGTTGAAGGTAAGACTAATTAAAAAGCTGAGGCATTTATTTGAAAAAAGAAACCTCACAAATACTAACAAAGTACAGTACACATGCTGTATATTATTAGAGCATGGGTTTGATGATGATTATAATGATGATGGTGATGATGATTATTATTATTATTATTATTATTATTATATCTTTTGGTTGGTCCATAGGGTTCATTTTATGTATTTGGTCCAAAGATTTCTGGTAAATAATAAAAAGAAAAAATCTTGCTGATATCATATCAGAATCACATTACCTGTTTTTGATTAACCACTGCATACATATAAATTAGGTAGTTCATATTCTCTAGTTAATGCAGATGTTTAAGTTTTTTTAGTTTTATAAAATATTTAGTTTTTAAAATGTCATCAGTCTTGGTTATCCTAGATGCCATGTACTCCAGGAGAGGGCAGTCTTTAACCCTTTAACAGACACAAAAAAATACCAAAATAAATTTATTTCTAACTGAATCACAACAATACATTATTATTATTATTATTATTATTATTATTATTATTATAATAATAATAATAATAATAATAATAAGACTATTATCTTTTATAAGACTATTATCTTTTATAAGAGAATTGCCAGATTCAAAAAGTTTAAATATCCTACTTAAGCTTTCCCCCATAGTTCTTATTTATTTATAACCAGTTGTTGCTGGGTTTGTAAACCTGCCTAATTTGTCAATTTTCCATTTTTTACATAAAGGAAATAAGCCCTAAGGACTGTGTGATTCATGACTGTGGGTTTCTCTGTTTCTTGATCCATTTTCTGTCTATTGTAATTTTGATAATTGTTAAACAAGTAATAAAACATAATCAAATGTTAGACTTATTCTACTGTATGGTCTTTTATGTAGCACCATTGTCCTGAAGAAATGTTGTATTGTTTCAATGTGTACTGTACTACTGTTTACGGTTAAAATGACAATAAAAGCCTTTGACTTGACTTTCATGACATTGTTGATAAATCTAGCTCTCAGCTGACTTCGAGCAGTAGCATTCATGCATAAGCTTAGGTCTGTTTTGGCCAATCCATATGTGAAAATTATATCTTATGCTTTCTGAACCACTTTTTCACAATTTGAGCTCAATGAATCCTGAAATTGTCATCTTGGAATATGCCTGTGCCAACAGGGAATAAAAAAATCCACCTAGTCATTCAGTATATTCAGCTGCCCTAATTTTGGGGCATTTTATGTTGGAGAATCTAGACTTGGCCAACAGAAGCAACCCCAGATCGTAACACTGCCTCATAGGCTTGTACAGTGGCATAATGCCCTATGCATAGTCCACTTGATCCACCTCTCTTTTTACCCTGATGTGGTGTAACACACTCGGAGGACAGTGCTATCTGCTCACAGATGCCCCGTATCTTTCATCCCTCCCCTCTAAGAGAGCTCGGCCAATCAGCTCTCCCTAGACCTCCGGCAGCGAGAGATTACAGCATCACCTGGGGATCAAACTCGCGATCTCCAGGTGATAGGGCCTGCACTTTATGCCACTCGGAGAACAAACCCAAGGACGTTGAGGTTCTTTTTCACATTGTGAGTGTAAAAATACCTGTACTCTTATTTAAAAAAAATATATCAGAGTTATACTGTTTCATTATTATTATTCCCACAACGTTCCCACTATTGATCTCCCACCACGCTCATGCAAAACGTTTTCCTGACCACGTCTCTTCCTCAAAGATGATGGTTCACCACTATCCTTACAGGTTTTATTAATAGGTTTTACAGTTCTTAACACATTTTTAGTAGTTTAAGTATCTCTTTAATGTTTAATGTTTTCTTTTTTCGATGCAAGCCAATAATTTGACCCTTTTGAAATGTATTCTGAATGTAATGTATTTAACATGACCACAGTATATGTCTTCTGACATACAGTAGCTGTTGAAATGAGAAATGAGAAATCAGAAACTAATCACTACATCAGTTAAAAACCTTGTTGCCAGATGAACCATATTAATCACTGCAGTGATTATTCATTGGAATGCTCTTACGTATTTGCTTAGTTAAATACTCTTTATCATACGTTCATTCCTTTTTTTTTTGTTAATGAACAGATGGATAGCCCATATTTCTCTATGCCCAGACACAGATTAAAGATCATCAGACAAGATCCTTGAGATCCTTCCTCACCTAAAGGGAGCACATATTTTCTCATATATTTTCAGGAGAAAATGAAGACCTTAGATTCAGAGGTGCTTATTTTTTATCCTAGCTCATCTTACTGAGCAGTGAATCATTAAACGCATGTTGAAGGACCAATTTGGGTGCATCTGCTAATGAAAGGAATGCTACTTTTACCTCACATACTAGACTAAGTATGATATATTATGATATAAGTATAATACCCTAGTAGATGTCAAAAACAACCTGGTTGAGCAGAGTTTGTGGATGATCTCATCTTCCTCTCCGGAGGTGCCAAACAGTTTGCCAGAGCATCTTATTTACTTTCATAACACCCTAGACGTTTCAACCATTTTCCTTATTTGAAAGAAAATGCCAAGAAATTCATAAACATATAATACACAGAAGGATATTAAGTGGTTGTATTTTCTTCAGATCAGAACAGTGTATTTGCCCTCAAGCAGTGACTCTAAAGTTCATGTAAACTAATTTCAACAGATTCTGCTAGTGTAGCAAACATACCAGAGTGTGCAGTCTGTACATTCCTCACTTTATAAGATGGTTTTCTGCATTAGGCCTTGCCTTTGGGAGAAATTGTTATTCTACTCAGAGTACCTTTAGAGGGACATTTGCTGAACTGGCAGAATAGTTGAAGGGCAACTTTAGGTAAGTTCTGCATCAATAGACTGACCAACCGCTCTTTCTCTTACTCCCTTTCACTCTCTCTCTCCTCTTTAGTATAGATGGACTCATTACCGGAAGACATTTATGTTTCTTGTCCTTGTATTAATGGATGAAATTTCACAATATTAGCTTGCTGTCTACTGTATATATGCCAGTCGGTGGTGTAATGCAGTGCACTGCAATAAACCATACGGTGATTAAATGAAGCAAAAACTGCATAGGCATATGGATGCCAAAGGTAAATGGGGAAAAAAGTTTTGCTGTAAGTTTATTATCCTTGGGATATCAGACCTGCATGTTGATTATGATGGAGGACAGCTATGTATAGGGGAACAGCTTACAAAGCATAATATTTAACATTATGTAAAACATAAAATGGATTAAATAGTTTTTCAATTCTTTTCCAAAATTTTTCTTCAATAAAAGCTTCATCCTGGTCAGGGTTAAAGATGTGGGCTCTATCCTAAGAACACTGTATGCAACATAAACCTGGATGAAAGGTCATTCCTTTCCTGGGCACCCACCCATGCACAAACTCACTGATATGGGTAGATTAAAAAGACCATGTGGATACAAGAGGAACACACACAGTAACTGGATCTCAGGACCAAACCCCAGATTTTGAAGTTCTGGGACACCAGCACTGGGACACCTGTTGTCTAACTGTTCTACAAAGTTGGAAGCATGTAGTTGTCTAGAATGGCTTTTAATGATGTAGCATGACAATCTCCTTTTATCAAAGCTAAGAGGATCTAGCTTAAATCTTTTCCAGCATGACAATGTTCTTACGCACAAAGCGCCATCCATGGTTTGACAAGGTTCATGATGAAGAACTCGAATAACCTGCAAAGTACCCACTCAAACCCACTGATATGCTTAATGAATTAGAATACCAATTGCATTCCATGTTAAATGAGCAAATCCCCACAGCTACAAGCTGAAATCTTGTTGAAATCCTTCCAAGACGAGTGGGAAGGCTGTTATAGCAGCAAACTGGGCACCAGCTCTATACTAATGTCCATAAATTTGGACTGGCTTGGACGGCCATATGTCTACACGCATTTTGCCATATAATGTAATATCTATAAAAATAAATTTGCGATTTATTTTTTTTTTGAATGGGGCCCTGCAATTGATCAGCATCCCTTTTCCTGCCAGTTTAATAGTGAAACTGTTTCATATGATGGATAACTCCTAATTTGTATTTTATATTTTCCTATTGCTTAGATGGTCTAAAACATTATCTTTATTGTGAAAAATGTGCCCATGTATATCCTTTGCAAACATGCATGTAAGGATTTTAACTTTTAACTTAGTTTATTAACTCAAAGTCTTTACTGCAAGAAAATGCTATCCTAATGCCAATACAGGTTACCAGCAAGTCAGCACAAAGTCACTGTTTTCATTTGCTTATCACTTTAGCTTGCATTATAATTTGTTACAATGGATAGAAGTATTCAACGAGCAGATTTAAAAAATCCTTTTAAGTTTTTTTTAAATAAATTGAAATAAAAAGGTAAATAAAGAAAAGGTCTCTCTAATATAAGCAGCTGCATTAATTACATTTGACAACTTAAACTCTCCTAGTTTCTAATAAGCATTTTTGGAAAATGAAAAGAAACAAGAGCAGACCTAGCAATTTATACTACAATTATCATGGTCATTAAATTACACTAAGTGGCTCAAACTTAATAACTGGAAAGTTAATACGAGCAGATAAAGAGATAGATATCATGTGTCACATTATTAACAGTTCTAAAAACAAAAAGTCTTTCAAAAGAAGGACTTAGCTCATCATACAGTACAATTTATGATGTAATTCTAGGCATTCACATCAGTTAGCCTTAACATTAAATGGAGGCCAACTCATGATGTAAAAGATCTGGTCCAGTTTTGATTCTAACATGCCGACTGTAGGTGCTTTTGGCTGTGGACAGGTATGGGCCCTTGGTCTAGTTTGCAGCTATACAGTCCCACAAGCAGCAAGCAGTGATGCACTGTGTGTTCTGATATCTTTCTATCACAACTAGCATAAACCTTTTTCATCAATTAGCTTTTCTAAGGGATTTAACCAGCCAGAATCACCTTTGCTCCTAATGTGCATAATTGATCCCTGGGCACCCACGACTATGTTGCTGCTTCACTTTTCTTCCTTTCCTGCATCTGCATAACAGAAACACTCCATAAGATCTGTAGTTTTCCAAATTATCTGACCCAGTAATCCATCCTTCATAATTTGTCCTAGTCTAAAGTCATACAGACCATTACTCTTGCCCATTGTTCCTGCTTCCAGCACATTCATTTAAGGAACAGACTGTGCACTAGCTGGCTAATATATATCTCACTGTTTACACGTGTCAGTGTAACAGGATTATCACTTCACCTTTCAGTGGTTTTAATGGTATGTCTGATCAGTCTTGATTTTGTTGTACACTTTTGTTCCATCCACACAAGGTCAATGATTTATTTTTATAAGTCATGATTTATTTTATGGCTGTAATTTCCTTTCTTGCCCTTGTGTGAAAATCTCCTGCATAAAGGGGAGTAATTACAATCTATCGATTAGAGGACACCATGCACAGAGTGGCAAAAATCAGCAGTGACAGCTGCAAGTCTGTGTCTGTTGCATAACGATTATGTCAATGCAAACTTCCTGTTATTTGCAATCAATGTGATGAATATGCTGTGGGTTTGTGTACACATCATCATATTATTATTATTTTTTTTATATCTTTTTATTAATTTTTCAAGCAATATTAGCCTTGCTTTTATTTGCAGCATTACTCAAGTTACTATATTAACATGTCAAGTAATATTGTGCAGTTCTATTGTTAGGATGCCTGACATTCAAGGTTGTTAAATTGCTAATCAATAGTTGGGCATGCGGCTAGAATTGCTGAAACTACAGTGCTTGGAACCCAATGAAAACTGGGGCAACTTTTACATTTAGCTCTGGGACAAATAAATTCAGGGATTGCTATGGAGCTTGTTAAGAGCATGGTCAGCTAGAGGCATATTTGCACGTGTAAAACATCTCAGGACTATCACTTTCAGGATAGTAGTGATTTGTAGCAAACCAAGGCACATATCCACAGAGAGCAACAGAAAGAATCAAAGACAAACAGAAGGATAGACAGACAGACTGAGAGAGAGAGAGAGAGAGAGAGAGAGAGAGAGATACCAGGCCTGTAGGCCTGTAGGAGAGATGGTTTATTTGGCAGGCAGGCAGGCGAGTACATGCAGGCGGAGGGAGCTCTTAGCCTAGAGACTAGGCTTCCCAGGCGGTCCAAGATGAGTGACATATGCTACTGAGGCTGTTTCTTCACCTCTCTCAGTGCTTCCACTACCGCAAGCAGTTAGCTCATATGGTGGCATCTCAACAACTGCTTACCATTTGTCCAAAACAATCTGTTCATTAGAGATATTTAATTTCATCAAATATAAATAGGGGCTGGGGGAAAAAAAAATATATTTTAAATAGGTAAATGGAAAACAGGTGGTTACACACTGGGGTTCTTCTGTTATACAGTATATTACAGTGAAGTACTTAACATCCATCAAATTGAAATCTGACTGTGTCTTAACAGAGACAAGATCTATCAACTATATTACCATTAAGAGAAAGAGATACAAATACAGAAATGTTACAATTTTATATATAAAAATGCAATAAACTAAATTAAGCTTAAAAATAAACTATTTTCAGTGCAGTGAAAAAGTACTTGCCCCTTTCTGAATTTATGTTTTTTGTACATTTGTCACACTTAGGTGATTGTGATAATCTAACAAAGTTTAATATTACATAAACATAACATGAGAAAACACAAAATGCATTTTTTTAATGATGAATTTATTTATTAAGGAAAAAAAAATGTCCAAATATACCTGGCCCTATGTGAAAAAGAAATTGCCCCCTTGCTAAATTGCTAAATCATGAATAAACTGTGAGTTTTTCAAAGCTGAGTTAAATTTTACTTGCCACACCACGTTCTAATTACTTCCATACTTGTTGCATCAAGAAATCACTTAAATAAAACCTGTCTAACAAAGTAAAGCATGCTAACAGATCTAAAAAAAACTCCAGCTTACAGCAGTAAGTGCCATTATCCACAGCCTTATGGACAAAAATGCCATTCATGGGAGAGTTCCAAGGTGAAAGCCACTTCTGAACAAAAGAACACAAAGGCTCATCTCACATTTGGCAAAAGGAAATTACCAGCTTGAAGACTTTTGGGCAAATAGACTGATGATACAAAAGTTGGACTTTTTATAACAAAACATTTCACAAAAAAAAAAAAACATCATACCAACAGTAAAACATGGTGGTGGTAGTGTGATGGTATGGAGCTGCTTTGCAAAGGTTTTGGAGTGGCCTAGACAAAGTCCCAACTTAAATCTAATTACCTTAAACAGGCCGTTCATGTTTGAAAAACATCCAAGGTGTCAGGTGGTACAGTCTTTGAATAAATGAATGAGTGAATTAATTAATTAATTATTTTTTGGTACAATTATCTGGTTGTACCATGAATCTTTATGCGAGTAGGTCTAGAGAATGCTTCCTACACGTCTTCCACATCACAAGGCCGCTGCACCACCATTTAAAAACTCCACAGGACGATAAATGGTGGTTGTTAAGCTGAAATTGAAGTATGATAATGCACATCAGTGGCTGTTTATATGAAAACATTTTCAATATTTAAATTATTTAAACCTAGCTAAGTCCCTGTTCTTATTTCATTAAAATATATTTAATGTGTAACTGCCCTCATGCAGTCAGCAACTCGGAAAAAAAGTATGTGCATTCTTTTAATTACTTTTTAGGGAAAACATTGCAGTGTTTTAGACTAAAGCAGCTTGGGCCTCTAAAAAAAAAAAAAAAAAAAATATATATATATATATATATATATATATATATATATATATATATAGTGTTGGATATTCACTATCAAGGATAATAGGGATTTGAATGCGGTAATAAAAATTACAATATATCTTTTATTCCTTCAAATATAGTCTTCTTCTAAGGATTTATCCAATGGTAACTGGGCTGGTGGGAGCTTACCCACACACAAGCATGTCCTGATACAATTCTCGACATGAAACACCCATACACACTCTGTTTCCTCGAATCTCGAATTAGGGGATCGACTCCTCTGTGATAGCCCTGGGCTCTGTGGAGAAGCAATATACATATCACAGAACAAGTCGAAGCTTATTATCAGTAGGTCAATACCAACCACTGGTTTGCCAGGCTACAGAGGCTCCTGAAACTGATGTGAGAGAGGGGGAAATTTGCCTCGACTGAAATACTGGGACCTATACGTTGACTCTGTAATAGGCAGCTGGATACTACTGTAGGTCTAATTTAGAAGTCCTTCATTGTCTTGTTGCTCTTTTATTTAGCAGAGATATCTTCACAGATCACAGGTACAGTAACTTTTTCTTCTTTTATCCTGTCCAGTACTTTATGATTTTGCACTTTATGATTTTGGCCTACTGCTAAAACATAGAATAAACATCCTATGTTAAAAAATAAATGCTTATAGAAGATACCCCTTTAATTTCTTTTAGGGAAAACCTCAGTGTTGTGAAGCAACGCAGCTTGGACCTTTAAATAAAGACAATACTAATGTCAAAGACAGTTCTAGACTGATAATGGGGATTTTTATGTGGTAGTAACTTAAATTTTAACTATAATTATTGGACACTATGAATCTTAAGTGATTAAATTACTTTTGGTTATGTACATAAACGTAGTAATAAAAAATAACAACGGAACCAGAATAAATGTCTTCCATGTTTCTCTTTTTAGTTGCATGATCTGTTGGGGTGTTCAATACTAAATTGTGGAACAATCCAATTACATTCAGTAAGTGCAGACCAGTGTTATAACTACAATAAACATTATTTAACACTTAAGTCCTTAGGTGGATTGTGGAACATCCGTGACCCTGTCATGGGAAAAACAGGGGACAGGTCTGTGCAGCTTAACTCACCATCAGAGCTCAAGCAGGCTGCACCATTTGAGGAGATTAACCACAGTCTGACTTCTGCTCTGGATGAGAGCAAGAAGACCATTCCTGAGCGAGGTACCTGGAAGGGCAAGTTCGACTTCCTACTATCCTGCATAGGATATGCCATTGGCCTGGGAAATGTTTGGAGATTCCCATATCTTTGTGGGAAAAATGGTGGCGGTAAGAGACAACAACAACAACAACAACAACAAAATAAGATACAGAAAGTTGTGACTTGTTTGTTGAAACTTTAAAACTAAACTTATGGTCCTGTTATCTGTGCTTCAGTGTATTTTTTTTTTTACTTTGATTGCACATTGTGTCCTATAGATATATATAATATTTATTTTCGGGCAAAAAAGGATGACAGATAATATTCCTCGTTCACATTCAGTGCACCGGCTTTTAATGTGTTACGGATGTATCAGTGAAATGGACTAAAAAATATCAGCACAAATCTTGGGGGCTCTGCAGTGTGTAATCACCTGATACGAGTGCCCCAGCATCTCTCCTTCATTTCAGTCTGAGTATTTTTTTTATGACTATGTATGATGCTGTGGTTTTTGGTTTCACAAAAATTAAAAAAAATATTCACCTCATACACACATGCAAGTTATATTCCAGCTTTAATACCATTCATACCAGCTAAGCTTGTACCCAGGCCTTTGTTATTGACCAATGTTACACAAACTCAGCATGTCCACTATCAAATAATTTTAAGCTGTATAAAGACAAAATTGTAATTTTGGTTTCTGCTCAGGAGCTAAATTTATGTATCCAGGTTGTCATTTTAAATGATCACTGTCGGATATTCAGGTGAGGAAATGGCTTATTAATAGCTGAGCTAATGTCAGTGTCCTACAATTCCCTACTTCATTAGGCTTGATGCCATTTGCCTGCTGACATGTCCTCTAAATAACTGCACTTACTCATTGATTTCTTTTGAGCTGCAAATTTGTGACTCACCATTTGAATAAATAGTTTAAACAGAGATAGAAGCTTGCAGCAAATGGTAGGAAGCCATGCATATCACAATTCACTTTCCCCTGAAGATTCAGGAGAATAGAACTTCAGTGATTATCCTCAAGGAATTGTTATCCCTTATTAAAGTGTCTGCAGTTAGAGTTAAACAAATTCAGATTAAACATGAGAAAATGTATAATTAATATAATTGTATGTTTGTTCCAGGGGCATTTCTTATTCCTTACTTTACTACACTGGTGTTTGCTGGGATTCCTCTATTTCTGCTGGAGACTGCACTAGGACAGTACACATCAGTGGGAGGACTAGGCGTCTGGAAACTCATACCCATGATGAAAGGTATAAAATGTAGTCAATGTGAGTCATAAAAAAACACACATGCTTATTGTGTTAGACAGTTCCTGCCCTGCAATATGATAAATCAAACATCTTGTTACTCTTGCTGGATCGTCTGTTGGCACTAAAGAAACGTGTATCTGCAGTAGCCAAAAAAATTTGATTGATGTAATTTGAGAAGATTTACCACCATTTCTGTTATGTTTCTCTCTTCACTAAACTGAATAGAAACTTATAGGCACAATCACAGACACACATGAAATGAAGTATCAGAATTTTCCTTGGTTTATTCACAAAGAAGGAAATAATGGTATATTCACATGTAAACTTTAGTAACATCTAATTTTTAATCCAAAATGTTTAATATGATGTTGGCCCACCCTTTGCAGCAATAACTGCTTCTACTCTCCTGGGAAGGCTTTTCACAAGATTTAGGAGCGTGTTTCTGGAAATTTTTGACAATTTTTCCAGAAGCGCATTTGTGAGGTCAGAACTGATGTTGGACACAGTCTCTGTCCTAATTGATCCCAAAGGTGTTCTATCGGGTTGAGGTCAGGACTCTGTGCAGGACAGCCAAGTTCTTTTACACAAAACTTGCTCATTCAACCTTGTTTTGTGCATTGGTGCGCAGGCATGTTGGAACAGGAAGGTGCCATCCCCAAACTGTTCCCACAAAGTTAGGACCATGAAATTGTCCAAAATGTTTTGGTATGCTAAGGCATTAAGAGTTCCCTTTCAAAAGCTACACTTGATGCTGCGTGAAAACTCTTTCAGCTCTTTCTGACTGCATTATGCCAAGTGTAAAGTTTGGTTGAGGGGAATTATGATGTGTGGTTGTTTTTCAGGAGATAGGCTTGGTCCCTTAGTTCTAGTGAAAATAACGTCTTGGGTTACTTTGCTCTAACCCTGTTCCCTGAAAAAGTAGGAACGAGATACTGCGTGAAAACGCTATGGGAACATCTTTTTGTGTTACCGGTTGTAAAGCATGTGTGTATCAAACACATCAAATTTTGGCTATATAACCTCGGTCAGGTGACATCATCTGATGAAGTACACCTCCAGGTTATAAATGGGAGTGAACCGGAAACATCCTTAGGTCTTTTTGTCTTCAGGACTGCATTGTGTTTGTGTGTGTGTGCAAGTGAGTTAACTCACTGATATAGTGAAGTTTTTTAGGAGATCTCTTTTGGAGCGCGATCTCCATACTTTTTGTTTCGAGTGCTACCTGGGGTTAAACAGTGCAAATCTGGCAGACGTGCACGAGACGGAATTCCCCCTTTCTTCCGTGCTCTCGCCGGAGACTTCTCAAAGAAGAAGTCCAGAGACTCATGCACCCAGAACCGTGGGGGTGGCACTCCCCGGGAAGAGGTGCGTAAAATTCCTTCTGAGAGTAAAGCCTTCTTCCTGGCACCCCCAGGAGGCCTGCCACTGCTGGTGTTTTTAACAAAATGTTAGTTGTTTGGTCACTTCCTGCCAGGTTTTAGGATGCCGAACATCTAAGATCTCTTTTGGAGCACGATCTCCACACTTTTCGTTTCGAGTGCTTTCTGGGGTTAAACAGTGCAGATCTGGCCTTCCCCAGCCTGGGAAAAAGTTGAGAAGCTGTCAGTGTGGAAGTTACTGTCAGGTTTATCTCCTTGGGTACTAAGGACTGTACAGAGAGGAACTACAGGATTCAGTTTGCACATCGCCCTCAGCGTTTCAACTGTGTGGTCTTCATTTTCGTAACACTGGAAAGGGCGCATCTGCTAACTCTGGAATTGCAGACTTTGCTGGAAAAAGGGGCCATAGAACATGTTTGCCTCCCAGACAGAGAGTGGTTTAAAAAAAGACAGGGGGGCTGCGTCTAATTTTAGATCTTCCCGGGCTAAACCGCTATCTCAGAAAGTTCAGGTTCAAAAATTTGACTGTCTCAAATCCAACCAGTGGAGAGGTGGTTCAGACCCCAGTTTCTGACTTTGGGTCTGAAACACTTCCTCCAGCAGTTGAGAGGCTACCATGTCCTAGTGCGGGTGGACAGCATTACGGTAGTCTCGTACATAATCGCCAGGGCGGACTGTGCTCGCGCCGCTTGAATAAGCTAGCGCACCATGTTCTGCTTGGGGCACAGGACGAGTACCTGTCCCTCAGGGCGATGTACATTCCAGCTAAAAGCCAGGGGATTTACTCAAGGGCCAATCCCCAACGGCAAAAAAGTGTTACACGCCAGGGGCTTTGTACTCTTTCTATGTGGTTCAGACCCCGGTTTCTGACTTTGGGTCCCACTTTAGGTGTGTTTTGTCGTTGCAAGACGATAATGACAGACGCTTTCCTCACCGGCTGGGGTGCGGTCTTAGATGGCCGTTCAGCCCAAGGGAGCTTTATTTATGGCCCTGAAACACTTCCTCCAGCAGTTGGAAGCCTACCATGTCCTAGTGCGGGTAGACAACACTACGGTAGTCTCGTACATAATCACCAGGGTGGACTGTTCTAGCGCTGTTTGAATAAGCATTCCTGTCCCTCAGGGCAATTTACATTCCAGGGCAAATGGAGGATATTTGAAAGTTGGTGCATGGCAAAACATGTAGACCCAGTCGACTGCTGAATTGTTTCAGTGCTGGAGTTTCTGCAAGAAAAGTTGTCTTCGGGCTTATGCCCTAGTACTCTCAAAACGTACGTAGCCGCTATTTCGGCTTGTCATGTTCTGACTGATGGGGTTTCTGTGGGAAAGCACCCTTTTATGGGCAATTATGCTCAAAGGTCTGGTTGACACCCCCTTTAAACCACTAGAGTCAACGCTAAGATGGTTTTTCTTATAGTTACTTCTTACAAAAAAATTGGAGATCTGCAGGCTTTGTCAGTCTAGCCATACTGTCTAGACTTTGCCCCTGGGCTAGTCAAAGCTATTCTGCATCCTCACCCGAACTATTTTTCGGAAGTTCCATTCTCCACCATGCACCCAGTTTTTCTCTAAGCCTTCTGTCCTCCACCTTTTACAGCTCCGGAGCAGGAAAGGTTTCACTTACTGTGTTCAGTACGTACTCTTCAGATTTACGTCCACCCACTGGCATAAGTCAAAGCAGCCTTTTTATGCCAAACGCTGTCACATCAGGTGAGAAATGCTATTGCCCTAGAATACGAGGCGCGTGGTCACACTTCTAGCAGTCAGGACTCATTCAACCTCATTGCCTCATTTATTGCACTGACAAGAGGTGTCCCCTTGCAGCAAATGTGTGATGCGGCAGGTTGGTTCTCTCCGCACACAATTGTCAGATTCTATAGTTTAGATGTTAATGCTACCCCGGGCTCACGGGTCCTCGAGTCAGCCTCCCAGAGCTAGGTCTGAGACCTCCTTGGCTATTGTGCACACATGAACCTTAGGGGTCCAGGCACCAGTGCGGCGGCATTGGTATTCTCGTTCCCATAGTGTTTTCATGCAGCATCGAGTGTAGCTTACTTTGCTGTAACCCTGTTCCCTGAAAAAGCGGGAACGAGATGCTGCGCTCCAATGCCGCACTGCTTGCATGACTGGATGTTCTTTCAGACAAAATTGACCTGAGGATGTTTTCAGTTCACTCGTATTTATAACCTGCAGGTGCACTTCATCAGATGATGTCACCTGACCGAGGATATATATAGCCAAAATTTGGCGTGTTTGATAAGCACATGCTTCACAACCGGTAGCACAAAAAGATGTTCCCATAGCGTTTTCACGCAGCATCTCGTTCCCGCTATTTCAGGGAACAGGTTTACAGCAAAGTAACCTGAGACGTTCTTTTCACTGGAACTAAGGGACTGCGCCTATCTCCTGAAAAACAACCACACATCATAATCCCCCTCAACCAAACTTTACACTTTGCATAATGCAGTCAGAAAGAACTCCTGGCAACCGCCAAACCCAGACACATCCATTGTATAGCCTGACAGAGAAGCATGATTAGTCACTCCAGGGAACACATCTTCACTGCTCAAGAGTCCAGTGGCAGCATGTTTTACACCTCTCCATCTAATGCTTTGCAGTGCATTTGCTGATGTAAGGCTTAGATGAAGATACTCAGCATGGAAACCCCTTCAAAGCTTTTTATGCATTGTGTTCGAGCTAATCTGAGAGCCACATGAAGTTTGGAGGTCTGTAGCTATTGACTCTATTGCAGAAAGTTGGCGACCCTTTGTGCACTATACATCCCAGCATCTGTTGATCATGCTCTGTGATTTTACATGGCCTACCACTTCGTGGTTGAGTTGCTGTAATTCCCAATCACTTCCACTTTGTTATAATTCCACTAACAGTTCATGGGACCATGCTAAGCTCTTGAGAGTAAACCATTCTTTATTAGAACACCTGAATTTGATTATTTAGATAAGTGAGTGAATACTTTTGGCAATAGAGAAGTTTATTTAAAGTTGCTAGCCTCAAAAATAACCAATTAAAAGCACCTCAGATTAGAGCTACTGTATTATGAAAGCTTTACAAATCATGAGTAGCAAATGCTATCAGAATTGATTTACAATGTAGAATGAAATTTAAATCAGAAAGGAGAATGGAATTAGAAGACGTGTATTATAGTACTGTGTAAAAGCTTTATGCTGGTGTGAGAAATAATGCTGTAATTTATTGTTTTTAGCCATTTAAAAAAACGGATAGTAAATAAACAGAAATGAAGTCCAAACTATATCAGTGTTTGCTCTGGCTCACCTCAGCTCTGGCTATGGATGGAACTTGGCAGGCAGGTTGTTCCAAACATCTTGGAAGACTTGGTTTTACATCTGTGGATGTAGGCTGCCTCAAATCTTTCCGTCTCTTCATGTAATCCCATGCGGACTCGACAACGATGAGATCAGGGCTCTGTTGAGGCTAAACTATCAATTCCAGGACTCCTTGTTCTTCTCTATACTGAAGATAGTTCTTAATGACATTTGCTGTTTGCGGTTGTTGTCCTGCAAAATAAATTTGGGGCCAATTAGATGCCAGAGGGTACTGCATGGTGCATAAATATCTGCCTGGATTTCTAAGAATTGAGAATGAACTATTTTCTCTGCATCACACCTTTTTGCCAAAATTTCGGAAATGAAAGATTTAAATTATGATTACTATTCTAATAATATTATCAAGATGAACTTTAAATGAAAGACTGCAGTCAGTGATCACACTGAGGTCTTTTACTGCTGCTGATGAAACCTGGAAAGGTTATCTTGAGTTACTATGTGATCAGAAACTTAGTTCTAGCTGCATGTGGACCTTGTATCAATATTTCTGTCTTGTCAAAATTATAGAGAAAGAAGTTAGTGGCTATCCAGTATCTTCCAGTATGTGCTTTACACATTCCTCAGTCTTCATTAAGCTGATGTCTCTCATCTGGCTTTGCTAAAACAGCATAACAGCAGAACCTAATACCATACTTGGGAAATATATTTACTCAGAGAATTATCTTTATCTCGGAAAAAGCAGATAATAAGCAGAGAAAATAGTAACTGGTCTAAAATGGAATCTTCAGATCTCATGTGATCTGAATGAGAATGAGCTTTTTTGTGGAACATGAAACTTTTAAAATGAATAAGGATTAGTCAAATCAGACCTGAACAAGGAGAGAGCCTTTCCTGTAACTCCTATATCATTTTCTAATCTATCAAGAAGAAGAATATGACAAATTTTGTCCAAATCTGCACTAAGGTCAATCAAGCAAAGAGACACAGCCCTGATCAGAGCAGATAATGTATCTAATATTGCTGTGCTACAACCTTTACGAGGATCTTTAAAAGAAAAGGGGATCACGGTCAGGTTTCTTAATCAGCTGTTTAATAACTGAGTTTAAAAGATTGAAGTATGTAGCCAGAAAAAAGGAAAAATTAGAAAAGACCATGGAATTACAAGGTCCAAACATTAAATTGGTAGTGTTGGTACAGAATTGAATACACAGGTTGATAACTTTGCTGAAGAGATGGAAAAAAATTAGTAAAACATTCTAAATCGGATCCGCTTGTTACCTACATAAAGTAAAAAAAAAAAAATGGCCTTAAAAAACGTCCTTAATACTATGTGTTATTGATGTGCATGTTTCTGTCATAATCTGATTTTTAAGTAAATTTTGCTAGGGGATTAAATAAGGATCTAGGTTCCTTTAATTTTGTTGTTTGCTATATGGTTAGGGTGGCATGTTGGCATAGTAGTAAGTACTGTTGCTTTGCATCTCCAGGGTTGAGAGTTCGATTCCTGACTCGGGGTCTGTGTGCATTAAGATTGGGTTTTCTCCCACAAACCAAACACATGCACATTGGGCTAATTGGCGTTCCCAAATTGCTCTTAGTGTGGATGATCGTGTGTAAGTATGTAATATGGCACTGCGCTGAGACTCACATGGTTGCAGTGTAAATGACACATGTGTACACACCATTGTAATGTGATTGCTAATATTAAATCAGTTTGGTAGCTAAGTCAATAGTGCTATGGTCAGAAATGGACACAAAAATGGTAAGAGAAGGTGCAATGCATGGAAACAATAAGCTTCTAGCAATACACATAGAAAAGGAACCAAAAAGTAGGTAGATGAAATGAATAATTAATTAATAATTGATTGATTGATTGATTGATTGATGCATTGTTTACTGTGCAACACAGTAAAGATATGTGAGCTCTGGACATTTATTTGAATTTTGCACATCTGAGAATGACTGGCCTCAACCAGCAGATGCTCTTGGCTACTTCTACACTCTCAAATACTGCCTTATTATTAATGAACAACAGATGTGCTCAAGTATTTGGCTGGTGCTGCAGAGAGCTGTTTGTTGTAAAAACATCTAATTTATGACTATACTTATCTAACAGATTCAGTGGAAAGTGTTACTTGGACGCTGTAGGTTTGTACCTAGTTGTAACTGCAATATTCATAAAGAGGTATGTTTACATTAAAAACCTGAAGTGATTACATTTTTATATATTTTTTTACTGTAATATTACACAGATCACATTTTTTTTAAGATCCTTTTCAAATAAATCTGAATCACTTTTAAATGTGATCTTAGATCAGAGAGATTGGATATCTGTGATCTGAATGAGAATGGGTAGATAAGAATTCATGCACATGCAATAGGCGCTCGTTAGCGTCATTCAGCGCCGGCAGTGCAAGGATTTCATAGCTAGCGACAGCTAAAGCGAGGCTTCTGGTTTGCTTCCATCTTCTGGATTAAAAAAAATACAGCCAACTATCTGCTTACCATTCTCCACAGCAAAATGTAATTTATTTGCTAAAATATCACATTCATGATTTAAAAAGAAGGACACAGATGGTGCGATCAAAAATGTATCAATGTTCACATGCATGCCATTTAATAAGACATACACATCAACATTAGAGTCAGATAAAAGTAATTTCTAATTATGAATGTGAACTGTCATTACATCAACATACAGCAAATGATATTCGACCAAAAATCTAAACAGAACATGGTCTAATTCACAAAATGCTCATGCTAAACATCCTTTAACACTCTAAATGACTTCCTCTCAAGGTTTCTTTTTCATGTCATCTTATGGAAAACGTTTCCATGTATCCATTTCTCTAGTTTTCTTGTTAGGGTGTGAAAGCTTATTTTTTGTAAATCTGATTTTGTCTCAGGGACTGTTGTTAAAATTTTAATATTTAAACTAAGGGTTGATATGCAATCTTACTCTCTCTCTCTCTCTCTCTCTCTCTCTGCCTGTCCTATTATTTCTTCTATGTTTTTTTTTTTTTTTTACTTCTCTCACTCAGGTGTAGGTCTGGCTGCTGCAGTTTTGTCCTTTTGGCTTAACATCTACTACATTGTAATTATCTCCTGGGCCCTCTACTACCTATTCAGCTCCTTCAGATCAGTATGTTCTGCCTCTTTGTTGCTTCAGTAACCATCTATTCATGTCACACCACTTTCTTTTTTTTTATTAAATCATTCATGATTGCATAATTTATTTGGAAATTACTTAAATGTATTTTAAAAGAAATTTCTTTAATAATCATGGAATTTATTCATTAAGTTATAAGTAAGGATGTGTTCCATAACCTCTAAACCTGCACAGTGACATTGGTGACTTATAAGACTCTTATGGAACTGAGATTCAAAATGGCTCCCTCGTTTACTTTACCAAGCAATCTTGCTCCTCTGTAAGAGGTTATTTCTCCAGCACCAGCTTACATTGTTACATTCTTAGAGCTCTATCCCTTGTTGGGTGTCCATCTCCCCTGAGGCCATCATCCTGGCTTTTAGTGAATCCATCTCTGCTTTACAGTGCAGAGGAATATTTTCCACAATTGCTCTCTGAGCTATTGGAATAGAAACATTCTCTTTGGACTGGCATACCTCTTTGAATTTATGCATTTATTGAAACTTATTCCTCTTATACAGTACATATCCCATGTTTCATAAATTTTTTTTTTATAAAACTGTGATATCTGATGTTGTTTTTGGAGCACATTGTATATGGTCAAGTTCTAACAAATGGTAATAAATGTCCAATTAATAACATTCAGATAATCAGATAATCAGCAGGTCTTTAATTAACTGTTTTAAAATAAATCCACCTCTGAAAAGTGTACCCTGAACATGTTAACAAGTCTGGAATTTAAAACCATTAATTTCGCTATCCAGATTTGGCCATCTGTCCATCCATCAATTCATCCACCTTACCATCCCTCTTTTACTACCTTGACAGGAGTTACCTTGGCAGAGTTGTGATAATCCCTGGAACACCGATCAGTGTTTTTCTAACTACAGCCTGACTGACACCACCAACCTCACCAGTGCTGTAACTGAATTTTGGGAGTAAGTAGAAACCTGATTAGCTTTTTAAGCACAAATTGCTAAGGATAGCTACGGATAGCATCAGATCCAAATAATATTAGCAGAACATTTAGCAGGTCATTGTGAGTAACATTATACTGTAACATTATAAACTATCCACCAGATAATCATCATACAATCAACATGTACAATACTGTATCTATATCTCTTTGTAAACACACAAGGTATGTATGTCAAGGTAAGGTTTATAGTTTTTGAGAACTGGATTATAGCACTTCAGATGTGCACCCATGATTGTGCTCAATTTCTTCTCCATCTTACTTATCATCAAAGTGAATTGCTAAAGCCTCACCCCAGTGTGACCTCTTCTGGCTGACAGATGGTCATGTCAGGGTTGATCTGTTAAAATCTGAGCACTGAAGCCTGTAAGATTAAGCCTACTTTTCAGACATTGACATGTTTTTCTTATGCTGTGTATATATGAGAGAATCTTTGATGAATAGAAAAATCAGCATGTAAGGCATAAATAACACTAACAGGATAATTTATGTCCCTACACAGCTTTTTAAATCAGATTAGAATATATAACTTGTGTGTGACCTTATAGGAGGAACATGCACCAGCTGACCAGTGGCCTGGAAGAGCCGGGTGAGCTGCGTTGGCCGCTGGCTGGGACTCTTGCTCTAGCCTGGGTTCTTGTCTATTTTTCCATCTGGAAAGGGGTTGAATGGACTGGAAAGGTTTGGCTTACATAGCATGTTTATTACTTTACATATAGCTATATGTTTTCATACCCAGAAATTACAAAAGAATCAATTTAGATCATAAGTGTTAAATCTTCTCCAGTGCCGATTTTCATTCCAACCAACCAGAAGCCGCTCCTGATTCCACCTGTTTAATTAGTTGTTCTTGGCTTTCAATAAACTCAGGTGTGGCTTGTGCCAGGTTGGAACGAAGACCTGCACACACACACACACACACTAGTCCTTTCTTAAGAAGATTTGACATCTCTGGTCTAGATTCTCACAACTTCTTTTTTGCTTATTTACTTATTCACAATTATTTAAATAAGAGTTAGAATTCAACACTCTTTATAAATACTGTTCAGAGGCAATAAAACAAAATAGGGACATTCAGTTGATCCTTGTTGCCAGAGGATAATTGAATTCGGATGCAGTTGGCATATGTGCACTCTCTAGTGTCCCAAAATTTTCACGGACATTGGCAATTAAGCACAATTTCATTAACTTAAAATGTAAACCAGGTTTCTACACTACTGAATAAATAAATCCCAATGAAAGCATGTCTGGCGGAACATCAAATTTTAGTGTTTCACCTTTTCACAGGTGGTTTATTTCTCTGCTACTTATCCATACTTCATGCTCTTCATCCTGTTTTTCCGAGGCATCACTCTCCCAGGGGCTAAAGATGGCATTCTGTTCTACATCACTCCAGATTTTAACAAGCTCCAGAAATCTGAGGTAGAGTCCACCTGCATCCAGGCGTGCTTGTTTACTTGGGTAATCGTTCTCATAACGTACAGTAAAAGACTGTGCAATGTTCCAGCTTAAACAAAAAGGGTGAAATAAATTAATTAAATGTGAATAGAAGATAATGTACAACTATATTATCCATGCTACATGTATTATATGGAGATTATCGCAAAATAATTAATAAGCAAAAAATACAGTACTGTCATAAACCATATCTCACACTCACAAAAACACTTTAAAACCTACAGTAGTAGCAATTAAAAAGTATGAGTAGATAGTTCACGTCAAGGTTCAAGAAACCTAAACATATTCAGAACCAACCAATACTGAAGCTAAAAATTCAAAACTGGATCTGGGAGTCCATTAAAAGTCTGGACATATCTACATTATATTTTTTTTAATTACGTTTTTTCTATTTGTGCATCGTAGAACAATCCTGAGGACATTTAAATTATGATGTATACATTTTTCATATTTTAGATTTATAAAGGAACCCAGCATTTACCTCAATGACAGGTTTGCGCACTATTTTCAGCCAAGTGCTCAACCTATAAATCTAAATATATAAAGTGAAGTGAATATAGATTGTATATTAAAATATGTCTGTCATTTTTTCAGCAAAATGTGTTTTTTATTATTTTTGCCTAAAATATATTTACATATCCACACCTACAGTACTGTGAGAACACATGAAAGTATTTCTCCAAAATGACACTGAGGTGTTTTTATTAGCTTTCTAAACCTGCCATGCTTTCTGTAAAGTTAATGCAAGTTGGAATTCTTTTTAAGTGTGATTCCTTTACACTGTTAAATTAATATTTCAGGTTTTTTCAAGCCTGATTTAAATTTTCAGACTTGGCCAAAATAAATGGGCACATAAGCACATTGCTATAGGTCTTAGTCGCTATAATTTTTTTCTGCTTTGTGCATCAACCATGTTTGTGACCTGGAAAGAGAGTACATACAGTACAATATAAGTAATTGGTGACAAATTCTTCAAACCTCATTCCATGAAAAAATGCCTTCCTTTAAAGTTATGGTGTATTTAGTAGAAACTGATTTTTTCCCCCTGGCTAACCAGAATTAGCTGAACTATGAAATGCATTTATATATAGAATTTGGCCCTGATTACATGCATTGAAAACAAAACTCAAATAAATTGACAATTCCCCAAGCACTGGTTTAATATCTGACAGTGCCGGGTTGAGTCAAGAGCAAGAGCGAGGCTCCTGTTGGTGGCTTTCAGTAAAGTCTGCAAGAAAGCTTTAAATAAGATTTTCACTCTTTTCACTTTCGATGGCAACCTTACTTTCAATTATGGTCCAGATATTGTATGTGGAAAAAAAGAAACACATTAGGAAGCATGGTAGAGTGTGGTTGTGCATGGATTTTGCATGTTTTCCCCATGCTTGGTGGGTATCCTCTGGGTACTCCGTTTTCCTTCCCACAGTCCAAAGACCTGCAGATTAGGCTAATTGCCATTCCCAAATTGCCCATAGTGTATAAATGAGTGTGTTAGTAAGTGTATGTGTGTTTGCACTGCAATCGATTGGGACCCCTCCTCATGCCCTAAGCCTCCTGGGAATACAAGATAAAGCAGTATAGACAATGAGTGAATAAGTGAGAGTGAATATTTCCCTGCTATTTTTATAGGTGTGGCTGGATGCTGCCACCCAGATCTTTTTTTCTTATGGTCTGGGTCTAGGTTCTCTGATTGCTTTGGGCAGCTACAATACCTTCAATAACAATGTATACAGGTACTGTAGGAGTCTATTATTACAAAAGCTTTGCAAAGTGATACAGTAGGTTTCAATAAGATTATCACTAACGTGCTTGTCTGTAAAATCCTATCCATGTTGCAGAGATGCCATCATTGTGTGCTGCATAAACTCCTTCACCAGCATGTTTGCTGGATTAGTCATCTTCTCTGTTGTAGGATTCATGTCCTACATCACCAAAAAACCAATCCAGGAGTTGGCTGCATCAGGTATGATACGGTCTATACCTTCTATTTATAAGAGATAAATTGCTTGTCTAATAAATGTATATACCATAAGAAGGATTCCCAGGCCTGGAAAGGGAAATTATGGGTGTGCGTGCCCATAAGCCCAATAACCAAGACCAAGATAGCAGCTGTTGTAAAAAAAAAAAGACCTGGGAGTTAATGTTACATACATTGCCTGCAAAAAAAAAGCACAATAACACAGGGGTCAAAGTTGAGAAAGGTGAAATCATTGGCCTGCATCAAGCAAAGATTGGAGAAAAAAACAATTATGATGATTACTTAAAGACTTGGGGCACTGGTGGCTCAGTGGTAGGTGTTTCGCCTGCCATGCGAAAGGCCCAGGTTTGATTCCCAACCAGTGCCCAAACCCCAGCCACTGGATGCAGTGCCAGTCCCAAGCCCGGATAAAATGGGAGGGTTGCGTTAGGAAGGGCATCTGGTGTAAAACCTGTGCCAAGTTGTAGTGCAGACTGGGTATTCCGCTGTGGCGACCCCTTGCCGGGAGCAGCCGAAAGACCAATAGAGATACCTAAAGAATTCATGAAGAAGACATCATAAAAAGAGTAGGCATCACAGTTATGTTTAAAAGTGGATGTAAGAGTATTTCCACAGGCAAGTAGTCCTGAGAGCATGAAGAGACATTTCCACACAGTGAATTGGCCAAAATGTTTCACATAAAGCTTTAGGCTGTTGACCTTTCCTTTGCCAATGAATATTATACGGCTTTACAGTGAACATCACACTAAAGTTAAATAGACATTTTTGAAGTAGACATGGGCCATGATAACAATATTATTAAAGTTTTAAGTGGAAGCAACTAATGTGGATATGTAATGATTAGGTTTGAATTGACTGTGTGATTGTAAAAATTCAGGTCCAGGTTTGGCATTTTTGGCATATCCTCAGGCTGTGTCTCAGCTTCCCATGTCCTCTCTGTGGGCCATTCTCTTCTTCTCCATGCTTCTCATGCTTGGATTAGACAGTCAGGTAAAACACATATTAATGCTGTAAAGTTTCTGTTAATTAAAAAAGCTTTTTAGATAAAGAAGACAGCAAAAAAAAAAGTTGCTGCCAAAAAAATACTTAGATTTTAGTGGATGGGGACATATGGAGTAAATTAATAGCCTATTATTTCTCCATAGTTTTGTACTGTGGAAGGTTTCATCACAGCTTTGGTAGATGAATATCCCACCATTCTAAGAAAGAGGAAAAAGATATTCATTCTCCTGGTGTGCGTTATATCATTCATCATTGGCTTGTCAAACATCACACAGGTAAAGATAACAAATGTACAGATTTTGGATATGTATGTGGTCATGTTAATATACACAGCCTGGTCAAAAAAAAAATCATGTCAAATTATTCGCCTACATCAAGCAAAGAACACAACTGAGACGTTTTGAAATTCTGGAACTGGGTTAAGAACTCTTCAAAACATTGACAAAACCTGAAATGATAGTGCTGAACCATCTTTTTTGTGGAAAAAAAATATGGTTAAAACATTTAACAGTAAAAAAGAACATTTCCATATTAAATAATATGATGAGAACTCACAGGATTGGGATTAAACAGCTGTCTGGTCATAAGAAAACCATTTGTTAGTGATAATCAAAAAAGAAAGGCTTGGATTTGCTAGGAAGCATGATGAATTGACTTAGAAGCAATGGAAAAGGTTCATGTCTTCTGATGAGTCTAGATTGATCCTATTCCAGAGTGATTGGTGCATCAGGGTAAAAATGGAAGTGATGAACCCATCATGTATAGAGGTCACTGTGCAAACATTTAGAGGCAGTGTTATTATCTGGAGTTGCTTAAATCGATCGGTCTGGGCTCAGCAACGTTATGTTGCAAAAATAAAAATGTCAGCTGATGACCTGAATGTACTGTATCGAATGATCAGGTTATCGCATCAATGGAGTGTTTCTTCCCTGAATGCATGACTGTATGCCAGGATTCAAATAGTGAAAGAGTGGTTCTGGAATCCGTGCACACATTAAACTGGCCACCATACTGTATGCTGTAATTAAAGCTAAAGGTGATTAAATGAAATCATAAAGTCTGTGACTTTTTTGGCCAGGCAGTGTATATTTTTGCTTACCTGCATTAATGTCCCCAAAATCTCTTTCATGTTTGAGTTTTCTTTCATGTTCATTTTCTCTTTCAGGGTGGCCTGTATGTGTTCAAGCTATTTGACTACTACTCAGCCAGTGGCATGTGTCTCCTCTTCCTAATCTTCTTTGAGACAGTTGCCATAGCCTGGTTTTATGGTATATCTCTGTTCAAAATATCCAGGAACATTAAAAGAACATTACAGTGTTTTTAAATCCAATTTACCTACTGTAAACTTACCCAAGTGCCTGAGGTCAAATATTAAATAAACTTTACATTTAAATAATAATAATTATTAATAACCCTTTTTATTCTAAATAGATATTTTTGTATTTTAAATGCTTTTGATTGTTTGTCTCTTCATGAGTGTTTAATATATGGTACAGTATTACGGTTGTGGTGGTTTATTAACTAAGGAAAAACTAAGGTAAATCCGAGGAAAAACTAGGTAACTATGATTACAGTCATCAGGGAATCATGCATTTTAGACTTAAGACCTCATGCCTTAAAAGCCTCTTAGCGGCACAAGGAATATACAGTAGGTGTGGTGCTACAGTAGTTAACGTTAGCTAATAAAAATAAAGAAGCAGCAAAATAATTATTCACTTTTTGGAATAGATTGTAATAGCAATGGAAATGTGCCAAAGTAATCCAAAAACAAATACAAAAAAAAAAAAAAATGCTGAATTCAGAGAAGACCCAAAACATGACCTTCTAAACTAACGAACAATTTCAAATGCACCTTACTTAACCCAAGGGCAAAACACAAAGTTTTTATTATTTTTATTTTTAGATTTTTTTTAAAGCACATTAAATATAATGAAATAACTGGGGCTGTTTATTGAGTAAAAAAAAATAATAATAATTTGATGTTTCTAAATAGACAGGACAATGACTCAATTATATAGGTGATCCTTGATTTTAATAAATTCAATACAATGAAAAATACAATGTAACCTTATAATTTTAAGAGGACATAATTGCTGCGTTCTGATCTCTCTGTCCCTTTGACTGAAGGAGCAGAGCAGTTCTATAGAAACATTGAGGAGATGATCGGCTATCGGCCGTGTGGCTGGTGGAAACTCTGTTGGCTCTACTTCACTCCATCAATTTGTTTGGTAAGAAAGTGTACAGTATAATCATAAAAAAAAATTCAAACATACTGGTTTTTAGTAGTGGGAAATAAAAATTTTGATGTATTCAAGTTATTTATAGAATGTGTTTTAGCTTGATCCAACCGAAGTATATATATATATATATATAAAATAATATTTGGTGTGTGTAGGGAGTTTTCACTTTCAGTGCAATAGAGATGACGCCATTGACAATGGGCAAGTACGTGTTCCCAGGCTGGGGACAGGGCATCGGCTGGTTAATGGCTCTATCATCCATGCTTCTCATTCCTGGATACATCATTTACATGTTCATCAGTATCAAGGGAAGCATTCGTCAGGCAAGGCTGTTTATCATCTAATCTGACCTTTATAACATTAATATATTTGTACAAGGTGTTAACATGCTACAGTAGTGCTAAGCACACAGAAACGCTGTCTGTCCTCCACAGCGCTGGCACAAAATGACAAAGCCGACCGAAGAAGCTGCACCAAAAGATGACAACCATTTAACATGGCAACATTATCAAGAAAGAATTATGAGTGAAGCTTCTGTCTGATGTCACCTGAAAACTAAGGCCACCCCAGAAAAGCACAACGTTAATATTTGTTATTTTCTTTGTGGTATCTCAAGACAGTATACAAATATGAAGTTGTAATATACTGTAAGAATATGAAAGACTCACTCGAACAACATACTTATGCCTTTTTCAGGATGCAATTTTAACTTGCAGAATGTACATAGTATGAGAATAATACCTTTTTTTCCCCCTTAACATACAAATTATTGTATACCTATATTTAAATGTAGAAAATGTACAGTATATACAGTACAAGTTATCTTTCTTGGTCATTTCATTTTATTGCCACATAACATCACTGAGATTAGACCTGACCAACCCCAGATACCTTCAACCCCAGATCATAAAACTGCCTCCAAAGGATGGTAGTATACATGGGTGGTACTTCGTTGGTACAGCAGGCACTATGCATGGGTGCACTTTCCTTCTTACCCTGACATGCCCATCATTTTGAAATAAAGTCAATCTGAACTCATCAGCCCACATGACCTTTTTCCAATGCTCTAAAGTCTAATATTTAGCTTCCTAGCATATGCCTTGGCTACAGCCACAAAACTGTTTAGTCCACATTCTGTAAACTCTCATCACCTTGTTGTCAAACATCGTTGTGAATTCTAATGTCATTTTTTTTTTATGATAAAACAAAATCTTTAAGTGATCTTTGTCCATGAATTTTACCTACCACTTTTCTGATCAGTTCTTCCACCAAATTACGGGGACCACTATCCTTACAGGGTTTAATAGTATTTTAAAGAAATCCCCTTAGTTGTTTTCTTTGCTTATGTGTACAAAAATTATCCTCTTAGAAACAGTGTACAGTAAAGGTTAAGGTTCCAATAAGAAGTTTGTACTGTACATATGTTGCATTTGTCAGTGGACAAAAAGATAATGTCGAAAGATTTCTTTGCAATATTGCCTAACTGTTTTTTACAATATGTATGGATTGATTTAAAATATAGCTTATATATGATCTAGATTGGCAAAATTGGCAATACTTGTTTTTACCTTCTGGTTTTCATTTAGCAATTTAGCAATTTCTATGCAGCATTTAGCAATTTCTATGCAGGGTACAGGATCTCAAAAACACAAGGCATGAGCCCCGCCCACCTCACAAATAAAGGGAACAAATACCTAAAATCTATCTACAGTATCATAATATCTTACAAAAGCAGGTCTAATTCTTTTAAATTAAATTAGTCGAAGATTTCCAAAGGGATATAATTTCCTCAAAGTGATCTGTTCTTTTGGTTACGTCTATGTTGGCTGGTTGTTCACTAGGGGGCAGCACCCCCGGTGAATCGATCACACATACTGTACAGTATAGCACAGTGAAGGCAGAGGTCAAGGTAAAGACTCACAATGACATGAATGCATATGGGTTAAAGATAGTTGTGTGCGTTATAGTGAACAGCACCTGCAAGAATTTGATTATAAAAAATATTTGCATCATCTCTGAAAAGATTAAATAATTGTTTAAACATTAACACAATATAGTGGGTCATAATTAGTAACAAATACAGTGTCAAATTCATAACCTTATTTATAGACAACCAAAATAATCGAGATAAAACATTAAGACTGTTGCGTTAATTAACGTTAAACAAAAAGGCACTCCTCAACTTCAAGTGTCTATACAGAAATTTTTATTTTATTAGCATGTGGATAACACACAGACAAAGAAGAAAATGGGTCAAAGCAAATGGGAAAAACATGGTTCAAATGTCAGAGCCCCGTAAGCACACCCTGCTAGGCCGATGCAAAAAATCAGTGTTATTTAAAGGCAGCTACTCAGTATACTAGCCCTTTCAGTATCAGTCAAATAATCCAGAGCTAGCAATAGCATCGTAGCCTTTGGCTGCATTTGCTGTGACTCTACTTAAATATCATATACCCTATAAGCACATAAAGTGTGGTTATATCGTTCAGGCACTATACACTCAGGGAAGCAAGAGCTGTGTAGAGTTTATTGGGAGGTTTTCACCTTCTGAAAAAATAAATGTCATTCATCCAATATTTCACACACACAGAAAGCAAGCGATTCAACTTTGGGGGAACTACTGTATATGCTTTGAAGACTGCAGAACCATGTCTAATGTTCTTTTTATATTTTTTAATCTCGAATTTTAGAAGCATTTCAGCTCTATGAAGCAATGCCTGCAACTTAAACTTCAAACCAGGTGGAATAAGAGAGGACGGGGTTCTCCTTGACGAAAGACTGAGGTCTATTATGTACCTTATTTGTTAATTTAGTTTTATTTTTGGAGATATACGGAGCAGTGGTCTGATAGGTAGGGTGAAAGAGGTGACAGAGATGGGAATAAGGAGTCTGACACCATCCAATCAACAAGTCAGGTCCAGTAAATCAACTCTAGCTACAGACGAGCTCAGAGAAGATTTGGTCGGTCACATATCCAGTACCTTGAATGGAAATGTGTGTGAAATGAAACATGGGAACTGGATCAGATAGGGAGCATTGAACAGCAGCAGTGTAATTATAACCCAACCTTTCACTCAACATGATATATATGAACACCTATTCAAGACATATCGTTGATGATTATGATTAATACACTTCCAGACCAGGCAGACAATGACCTGTCTGAGATGAGAGGAAAAAAAAAAAAAAAAAAAACGGTAACATTTACCAGAACGGAAACAGTTTGAACACCTTACTCAGATGCAGAATATGATATTTACATTTAGTACAAAACAAAACAGGCCCTTGCACCCACCACCCATTCCACATACATTTCAAATGAGACTAAAGAAACAGAAAACTAACATTATAATCTGACTATTTTCTCCCAAAAATGCTCATCTTGTTTTAAGTGTCACATCAAAAGATAAGGAAAGTTATACTTATGGGGAAAAAAACAAACAAACAAAAAAACAATGACGCTACGTGAACTTAAGGTCCAATATATTTAAGGGTTTAATATATCCTGTAAGTGCTGATCATAGAGAAGAAATGTGTGTCAATGAATCAGGAAACAGTCCAAGTCATTATGCTGCTTTTAAAATTGGTTCACAGAATGCCAAGCAGATACTCATGTGTGCAAAAAGGGAAGCTGGGATTAAAAAGTCCTCTTTGTTAGTGTCACCTACTTTCTGAGATGCTACATGTTCATATACGTCCTAGAGTTCCTGAGCAAAAGAGCAATAGCAGATGCAAAGAGTTCTAGACAACTATATGTGATTGGCTGAAAGCAGAGGAATGAAAGTTTTTTTTTTTTTTTTTTAATGTTGAGCAATAACAAGGTTTGGTATAGATCCGCATTTTAAAAGAACACAATGTGGACCAAAATATTGCAGTTAAAATATTTTCTTTTCTTATTTTTTTCGTATTTTGGCACATATGTCACCCATCAGTTTAGTGCTCGCATATACACACAACAGGTTTTACAGTAAGGTAATAAAAGAGACAGGATGTCCTGTCGAATTGGGCGGTTTTTGATTACATTAATCTTAATTTTTTTTTTCTTCTGATACATCACTAAAAATACCAGAGCATTTTTTTTCTTCAAATAATAACTGGTACAACCTGTTAGAGTTCAAAGTGACAAAGATATACTGTATTTTAAAACTACATTTTGTTTTTTCAAAATCGGCTTGAATCAAGTAAATTTTCTTTTCACTGCATTGTTCACATATTTGCAAAGATAATAAAGTACACACCTTTTTTATTTTTTAAAATTCGTTTACCTTAAATATATGTATTTATATGTGAGTATTTTCTTCGTCTTTCCATTATATTTCTCTGTATGTTTACATATATACACGAATGGTAAGCACATGGTTATCTATGTAGATTTTTTTTCCAGTGGTATTTTCTCTTTTAAGCTCTACACTATACTTCGAGAGCCACTCAGGGTCCTATGCAGGGATAATCGGGGATCAGGGGGGATGTACTGATGAGGATGGTTGTAAGGTGGAGGAGGCGGAGGTAGCGGAGGCTGAGACCCATCATTTTCCCGCTGGGCTCCGCCCCCATCAGGTGAGGAGATAAGCTGGTGGGTGGGGCTCTGACCGAGGAGGGCCTCAACATGCCCATGACCTCCTTTGTCCAGCACGATGACCTTGACAATCTGCTGGCACTGGATGAGCGTGTCGGGCCGCTGGTGGGCGTATGAGGGCGTAGGGCTGACGCATGGCGCCTGGCCCAGTTCCCCCCGCTGGTTAAGATGGACGGCGCTCTCTGGGGTTGGCACTGCACTGAGCTGGTACGTCTGAAGCCTGTTGTGAATTGACACCTAGTTTAGAAAACAGCCAGAGACAGCATCACATGTTATAAGACTGTCCTCCTTCTACGGCCGTTAGCCCTCTGGTGAAAAACACATCACAACAGACATGCGTGGGGGTGGGACTCAGGGTGCGGAACATTTCCTTAGAGTGAGACAGAAGTGGAGGTCTGAACTCGGGTCATCATTTAGAGGTGAAGGGGTTGTGGGAGTGTGTCGGTGTGCAAGTGGCTGTATGAAATGCTGGTGGTTTAGAAGACACTGAGGGCCTTTGTGTCTCCCTTGGCAACCATTCCAACATCACAGGGTCAGGGGTCATGTGGAACGTACATCTACATGGTGGGGTAAGGGGTAAAGTAGGGTAAAAATAGGAGGTCAAACATGGGAAGGGGGGGTCAAGTGAGGGGGACAAACATCTATGCCACAGGAGACACATGTCGAAATGCATGCCTTTATTTCACAGTCATAACACCTGCTATGCCTTAAACAACACCTCGGATTACATTTAAACTTGTTATCTTTTCTATCTTTAACCACAAGTATCAGCCTGATCACAATATTATTTTCCACAGAATACAACATCTGCGAAATGGAATAACTACACAATTCTCTAAAACATATTAGGTACGAGTGCCACACCATCACATCCACAAACAATCTGACTACCAGAAAGCGAGAATTTACCACAATCGCAAGCAAAAAAACCTTTGGAATTTACTCAAATTCAAGAAGAGCACTGAATCACTGCAGGTCGTCAGAAAGGCCTCAGACCCCAGACTACTAAATACTAAACATGAAGGTACTTTTATCCTAATTTATTTCCTGTCTATGCAGTGAGTGGACAACCTCCTCAAATGGCTGATCCAAGTGTGCCAAGCGTATGCATTAGCATCATCCCAGGAATCTTCTGTGCCATTACCATAATCTATTAAAAAGCACAGTTTTGATGAGTTTCTTCCTGCAGTGTAGGTACAAGAAGCATCTTTTCATCATCATGTTCACAAATGTCTTCAAATTTCACACTGCATTTATTTTATAGATATTATCTCTGCCTTCTCTGTAAGTGAGAAATAGAAGAGGCATGCACCTATTGTACTGTACGTTCGAATACAAACATTTGAAATACTCAATCTTTGGCATTATTGTAAATCTTTTCTTTATCTCTTATTTGCTTATGTCATTTACATAATTGAGATCCAGATAAAACAGAGTATTTATATAAGATTTAAATAGATTTGACGATGTGTACAGTATGTGAACGTAAGGAATTAATTCACTGACTACATAAAAAAAAATGTAGATTTCTAAATGTTACCAGTGCCCTGAGAGAACACATCACTCTGACTGGCGGAGACAGCCAGTTGGGTGAATGACTGGCGGTGTGTCGGCCAGTCCGGGGGAGTAAAGCGATAAGGGGATTTTATGTGCAAGGAGAAAAGGCTTAAAATGTTCTTGAGATTATCTGTGCACTCTCAGCTTTACAGATAGGGTAAAGATCCTCAGGGACTTGTCCTGTATTCTCTGTTTCTAACTGAATGATGGACAGAAACTGTGCTGAACACACACAGAGGGTCTCTGAAAAGGCCAAAATATTCTGAAGACCAATTTCAGAGCAATGTCTAGCCACAATTGGATATTCACACACAGACATCTGGTATACCTAATAAACTTGTACCTTACTGTATTATACACATTCGTGGAATTAATACTATACATTTAATTAATGACTTAATATATATATATATATATATAAATTGATAATTAAATCAACTTGTATTCGGTGTATGACACTGAGGTTTAATACTTAATGGTATAGAAGATACCTTAGTACATAAGTTTATAGACATGGTCTGATAGTTGACCTATCTATATAGTGTACTACAGTATTTAACATGTACAACATTCTAGTCATAGCCTACAGAGGGCAGCTCTGGCCCTCTGGCTCTGTAACTTTAACAGCAGATCCTGTGGGTGTTGTGGGTTACAGGGTGGCACCTCCGTGGATTAAACTTGTTTGTCCAGTGCAACCCTAACTGTGCCTGATCAGATTTGGATCTTCTGAGTTTGGAGGTCGGGTCAGCAGCCTTGGGCTTTTTGTCTGCCCGTCTCCATGGGCATCGCACTAGATGTTCTGGTACCCTTCCATCATGACCAGCATTGACGTTTTCATTGAGTTGTTCTGAATTGGCTTGTCTGTAGGATTGGACCAGACATGCTGGCCTTTACTCCCCATGGGGGCATGGGTGAACCTTCACTGCCCATAATCCCGTCACCAGGTTACTGATACAGTAGATGATTGTATGTAGTACTAATGTTATGAATGATCGTTGTATTGACTACATAGAATGCATTTCTAATTAGTATTTCTCATACAGTAATGTTTTATTTTTAAGGTAACATAAAATACTTGCATTCTACATTTAGATTTAGGCATTTTTGTCAGACGCTCTTATCCAGAGCGACTTAAATTTTTTTTTTTTTGTCTCATTACACATCTGAGCAGTTGAGGGTTAAGGGCCTTGCTCAAGGGCCCCACAGTGGCAACTTGGTGGTTGTGGGGTTTGAACCTGGGATCTTCCGAACCGTAGTCCAATGCCTTAACCACTGAGCTACCCCTGGCCTGGCATTCTAATAAACCTTATCCTCTGTGATATTTAAAGACTATATTGCATTTTCTTTTTGTCAATCACAAAGTCACTCACACAGTTCAATTTAACTGCCTGATGTACAGTAATGTACCTGACCAGTGGTATAAGTTTACAGTTATGGCATTTAGTAGATGACATTATCTAGAGCTACTTACACTCACTCATCGTCTATACTGCTTTATCCGACATACTGTATAGGATCAAGAGGGCCTGGAACCTATCTCAGGATACTTAGGACACAAGGCAGGGTACACTCGGACAGGGTGCCAATCCACACATACATACACTCACACACACGCAATTTGGGAACAGCAATTTGGGAACAGCAATTTGGGAATGCATGTCTTTGGATTGTAGGAAGAAACTGGAGAACACCCACCAAGAACAGCAAGAACATGCAAACTCCATGAACACAGATCCGAACCTGGAACCACCTTGCTGCCGGGCTACATTAACATAATATCCATAAAACTCATCAGCTACTACTAACATGTGCTAATAAGGGAGTGCTAGCATGTTTGGAGTCTATCCCAGGTCTCTTAAGGCAAGGTAAAACCTGGATAAGTGCCATTGCACGGCACAATCTCCCACACTCACAAAGATCCTATAGTGATAATATCACTTGAGATTAATAAGGTTGGGCAATTTAATACAATTTTATAACACAGGCTTAATGACAGATGGAGGATTTGCCTTAGAATATGTGAGGACATAAAAATATGTTGGTGACGCTGTGGTCTCCTCTAAGGTTAAGGGTTCTATTCCTGCCTCAGGTATATGTGCATGTCCTCCCCGTGCTTGGTGGGTTACTTCCATGTACACCAGTTCTCCCTCATAGTTCAATGACATGCAGATTAGGTTAATTCCAAATTAAGGGTGTACTCCTGCTTGAAGTTTCTTGGGATAGACTTCAGGTTACTTGTGACCCTGTACAGGATAAGCAGCATAGAAAATGAAGGAATGGACAAAAAAGTTACAACGGTTGTTTAAATTTTGAGATTAAGCCATGTATAAGAGTGACTGCATTAGAGACAGTGAGAAAGAGAGAGAGAGAGAGAGAGAGAGAGAGAGAGAGAAAGAGAAAGAAAGAGAGAGGCTCTCCCAGATATATCCCAACAACCAGTATATCCCTAATCAAACTTTTTTTCTGCCTAAGCACACACTCACACACTCCTTTATGTAAACTACACTGTTTATTTTACTTGAAGTGACTCTTTATCCTGCATAAGCTTGCCAAGCAAGAACACATTATCATCATTACAGCAGTTGCAGAATACTTAACATGGAGAGCCTGGAATTAATATAATATTAACAAAGCACCATAAGCACGACTGTAAGCATCTTAAGGGAGAATGCAATATTAAAAATGACAGCAATGAGAAAATGCCTACAAAATTCACTTAAGCTAAAATGATCACAATTATTATTTCAATTTGGTGCCAACTAAAAGATGTTAGATTCCATACTGAGTCTGGCTCTTTTCATGATTTCTTCATTTCAGGCAGTTTTTTTCTAACCACTCTCGATGCCGGCTAGCTCATTATGTACTGTATCTAAATCTGCAGTTAGATGTCTGTAAAGCTGCTATCTCCATTACAATGAATAAAGCAGCTTCACAGACATTTTTAATTTATTTAACAATATAGTCTGTATCATTTATAATGATTAACTAATAAAAATCTAATTTTATGAAAACTTATCATTTACTTATCCCCCAATTGCATGGATGGTTAAAACATTGGAATGAATAATGGATCTAGGCTCAGATCTAGGCTCAGCAACATTACCCTATGTTGACCTGAATGTACTGAACAACCAGGGTATCACATCTACAGAGTTTTACTTCCCTGATGATGATATTTCACGGCCTTACACTTTGATCGAGTGGTTCTGTGAGCATAAGGAATCATTTTCACACATGAACTGGCCACCACACTGTGTGCTGTAAAGGTGATGGAATCTTAGAGTGTGTGAATTTTTATTATTTATTTATCTTTGGCCAAGCAGTGTAGATCTGTAGTTTGCCTTGCAATCAGAGAAACTGTCGAAATTATGTGGTTTAAAGTATTCAGCTAAGCACTTTCTGAGTAGATAAGAAAAAGTGCTGCGGTAGAACATACAGTATGTACAGTAAGTATGACATTGTGTTTTATTATAAAATTGTATGATAACTACTTTATACATCTTGCATACACACGGACACACAGGAAGCTAGCTTTTCCGCTGACCCCCCTTCTATGTTGCAATGTGCTCTGACAGCACCATGTCCCTCTGGGGAGCTTTGGCATTTACACACTACACAGCTCACACCGTCTCTTTGATAATATCAGCGGAAAGCTGACAATGCCACGGCCAGAGACGGATGTCCGCAGTGCCACTTAACCAAATCCCAGGTTGGCAGGGAATGTCTGCGGCAACTCGCTCCACCTCACTAACCTCAGCGTGTGTGATCAGAATGGAGTATTTAACGCATGGTAATTACTTTTATCCTAGGAGCCTGTCCAGATAGGAGTAGCCATCAATCAAAGCCGCAGTGAAAAGGTGCAGGGTACTACTTAAATATTCATTCACACACACAGAAGTAAACCTAAGATCACGCTCTAAATGACAGCCCATTGGGTAAAGAGCAACGTTTAATATTTTCATTGAGATGTTAAAGATGAGATTGTGACTGCTTATATTAGTGTTAGTGTTAACATGCATGCTAATTTAACCACCGGGAGCTCCTGCATAAACATACACTGTGTCTCACTCTGGCTTTGCATACAACATATCTGTGTCTCACTCTGGCTTTGCACTTAAATTTTATTCTCTCTTTCTATTTTAAATTAGCCTTAAAATCTGTAATTCATAAATAATAATCCTATTTGCATACATTGTCTGGTTCCAAGCATGCCAGAAATAGAGACTATAAGCGCACATACAAAATTTGCATAACAAGCAGTAGATTCATTCTTCTCTCTAGTGCTTTCAGGACTCACATGGCACCAAAAGATGACAATTTCTGCATCACTCACTTCTCCTAGACTTAACCAAACTGCCAGGTAAACCTGCTAAAAGATCTACAGTACGCACTGAGTATGTATGAGTTTGACCTCCATGGGACTGCTGTTGTCTTTGGCCTTGGGGTAATTTGGTCTGATATGCCTTGAGGGACAGTGGATGATCTGAAGGATTGAGGGGGTGTGGCACTTTGGAACACCACCTGAGGTACAGCCCATGGCTGGTGTGCCTGCCTTAGTTGCTAAATAAAATAAACTGTTTGCTAAGTACAAAACATCCTGAACTCTACTGATCTTCTGTGTTAAAGCACTGTGCAGGGACTTACCTGCAAAAACAATGTCTACTTACCTCTACCGCACTGTGTCCAGTCTGCGCTGTCTCAGCTTCATTTTTGCCTGAGCAGCAAAAAGAAGCATGATTTAGATGGCTTTCAAAGAATTATATATCATTAATGGAGGGTGGTCTGTAGTGGGATGTTACATTTGCATTCTTTGTGGCTACCAGACTGACGGTCATTTTCACTGATGATTAAGTAAGTTATATACTGTACAGTATGTTGCATAGGGACATTATTATGGGGTTGCAAAAAGATACTTTATATGCAACAATGTAAATTGCCCTGCATTTGTGTAGCATTCAGATTCTCCTCCCACTTTCCAAAATCAGGCCAGTAAGTAGGCTTTAAATGTGGAAAGTAAATGATGGCTTGTGACGGATTGACAGCCCATCCAGGGAGTGTTATTGCAGAGTTGACCAGAATCTTTTTTTTTTTTTTTTTTTTTTCTAAGATTAATGAATCAGTTACCAAATATGCTTTATAATTATATCAGCAAAAGTATATGGACATCTGACCAGCTATATATGGGTCTTCCCCAAAGTGTTGCCACAAAGTTGGAAGCACAAAATTTTATAGAATGTGTCAGCATGATGTAGCACTAAGATGTCCATCACTGGAATCAAGAGACCCAAACCTGTCCCAGCATGACAGTGTCCCTGTGCACAAAGCAACGTCCATGAAGACATGGTTTGCCAAAGCTGCAGTAGGAAATTTTCCAGTCACCTTCTCTGCCCTAACCTCAATCTCATTGAACACCTTTGGCCTGAATTGGAACATTACATGCCAGGGCTCACTAATGCATTGTGAAAAAATCCCAACAGACTCGCCCACTCAAACCTAGTGCAAAGCCTAGAATGAGATGTTTCAAATGCGTCAGATGTCCATATATTTTTGGCCATACAGTGCACACATACAGTATACCTGTGTGCAGATATGTGCTACCTGTATGCATGGCATGGTCATGCTTCTTGGTTACAGGTTATAATAAAAAAAGACAAATGTCTAATGGATTTAGTTAATACAAGTCTAAATTCACACTACCACATTTTCTGTGATGCATGTGTGCTGTCCATTACACTTAAATAATAAAAATATTTTCTTTTGATCTAAAATCACAAAATAGTGATAAATCACTAATGTTATTTTTCCATGAATAGATATAGACATGCACATGTAGAAGGTATAGCCTTTCATCCCAGAACAACAAACATGAGCACAGAATTATCAAAGATGTGTGGCTTGGACCGACTTATCACAGATTTGCTTGAACAGATTGGGACGTGAGGAGTTTAGCGGCAGGGTTAACATTCTTGAGCTATTTCCCTACTGGACCCAGTGTTTTGAGTGTTCTGGTGCCTTTTCTATCAGGGTCGGTATTGACCTTTTTGTGGGATCAGCCTGGATGGGCTGGTCCTTGGTCTATGCAGGCATGAGTGAGCCTTGGGTGTCCTGTCTGTCGTTTACCGGTGTATAATTGATAATCAATGTGGCGCTAATATTATGGATGATTGGTGTATATAAAAGCAAAAAAGTCTAAATGTATTTTTCAGAACTTGCCAAACTTTTACCAGGCTTTTCCCAATTAGATGAGAGACTCTGCAGGAAGATGTGCACCCTGTGGTGGAACAACTATATCCTGGTGGTATTCTGTTTGAAGATGACAATGCCTCATGCATATTGCTAAAACTGTACAAGAATTGTTTTGTGAACACAATAATGAAGCCAAACATCACAGTCAGACTTTAAAATTCAGCATATGTAATAAAAAACATTTCTTTCTGTTCTGCATAGAAAATTTCACTACCTCAACAACTTTTTTACAAACCTACATTGCACTTACTCGCTAAACATATCCACAGCCTAATCCTGCTATCCCTGTGTGACGTAATTTAGCTAATCATCAGTCTGATAGTTAGAGAGTAATCCTCTTACCTGTGTCTGATGATTCTCCCTGCCCCACATTATAACCTCCTGAGATACACACTATGTATGCATTTTTTCTTCTTTCTATTAGTAAAAAGTGTGGGATCCAGAACATTTTGACTTGGGGTTGGACACAGAGCTATTGTAGCATCCGGTGTCCAAAGAAAAGCAAGACATTATGCCAGGAATCTTAAGCCAGTCTATGCAATTTCACTTTTGTCACAAAGATCCTAATAAAAACATGGCTGAATTCTTTAACAGCATGTCCAATAACAAGTTTTTTTAATGTCAGATTATATAATGAAGATCCTGTCATTAAAGAAAATTACCATGATTTGCTTACATACATTATAAATCAGTGTGATGCAAGCTTGTGCCAAAAATGGGATTGCATAAACAACAACATTCTTCAAAGTGAGTCTGAGGTAATATGAATAATTAGAAAAGTTTCCTTTTGCTGTTGTCACTATGGTATTTGCAGCTGTCTAGTGAGTCTTGCATAATGCTGTCTTCCTATTGATGTCTTAAAAATGAGCATCGTAGGAGAGGTAACACTTATTTAAATACATTTTTTTGAAGCCTTTTAGACCTTTAGCATTGGCAACCTAAATTCTGTGGAAGAGTGGCCACACATAATCAGCCACTGTAATGTAAACTCAGAATGATTACATAACACGCTAAAAGAATACAGACCACTTAACTTACAACAAAAGAATTCTTTCATGATGTGCAGTTTCTGTCTACAAATGCACAGTCAAATCAAACATTTTACAGCGAAAGTTTAACTAATTAACCACATTTTTAAAAAATTTAAAATTAAAACCACCTGGGATTTAGGTTCCCCTTGTTCTGCTGGGGAAGCTTTAGCCAACTTGAATCGTGGCACCTTAGGGCCACTGGGGGTGTGCTGTGGTTTCTGGCACCAGGATGTTAGTAGTAGTTAGTAGTGGATTATTTTGGTACTCCGTGGATCAGGTTTGTTTGTCCGGTACATCCTATGGGTGCTCAATCAGATTAAGATCTGGGAAATTTGGAGGCCCAATCAACAGCCTTGAACTCTTTGTCTGCTAACAAGTTGTGATGTGCTGCTACATTGCCTTTTTCTGTTCAACTGTGCCAGACAGGCTGGCTTTTGGTCTCCACAGACCTAAATGAGCTTTGGGTACCCATGGTCCTGTCACAAGTTTACTAATAGAGTATATAATTCATTATTATTGTTATTCAAGTTACCTGATCATGGTGTTATTGTAACTGTTAATCGGTGTATGCCCTTGCTATCATCTTTGTACGCCAGGGACATGTTAGTCTACGGATCTATTTAAAAAAAAATCAACCAAAAATTTAATCATGATTTAAAACTCTGTTTTAAGCAAATTTGCTGACTTTTAAAACACAATGCCTGTCATGAATCTGAATAAATTGACTATTGATTTCAATCAAGGTACCATTCAAAATGCAAATACTTATAAATGACTTAACTAGTGCAATATTAGCAATATAGCGATCTTTGTGTGAAATCTTATAACACAATTATTTAATTTTACTAGGAGTATCTTTTACTGCATAATGGTGGTTAGGCAACCTGCAGTAGATCTTGTTGTAGCTATGGGTGTTTTTCAGAACCTCAATGCTGCACCATTTAAATCTGCAATAACTTATGGACTTCACAAGAACTCTGAAGATGTCTATAGCTTTTTTTTTTTTTACAGCAACAGGATAATGCAACCAGCCACCCTGTGGAAATTGCGACATGAGGAATGTGACAAAGGGTTTATGGCGCTGTTGCCTTCCAAATTCCACAGGTCTTAATCTGAGCGAGCATCTGTGGAATGTGCTGGACAAACAAGTCAGATCCATTGAAGCTCCAACTTACAATTTACAGCACTTAAAGGATATGCTGCTAATGTCTTTATGCCAGATACCACAGCACAGCTTCAGGGGTCTTGTGTCCTCTGAAGTCTATCCTTCAACAGATCAAAGGTGTTTTGGTGGCACATGGGGGACCGACGCAGTATTAGACAGGTGGCTTTTAATGTTATTGATGCATGCCTACTTGACCTCCTCTGCCACCTCTCTTATGTTTTACAACGGTCCTATGGTTTTTCCTAAAGAATTCTGATATATTCATGGTGACACGATGTGCATGTTTGTCTTATAATTAGAATTTTAGGGAAACAACATCCTGGTGTGTGGCCAATTATATTTCTGGCTACCATTCAGCTCTTCCCCATGCATATAGACAGACATACATACATACAGACAGACAGACAGACAGACAGACAGACAGACAGACAGATAGATAGATAGATAGATAGATAGATAGATAGATAGATAGATAGATAGACAGATAGATAGACAGACAGACAGATTGGTTGGTGCTGAGTACCCGAAGGAGAGCTCTGTCTCCCACGGAGCTCCAGTTGGGTGCCATTGTTCTTAGAAGAGAGAGTCTTGGCTCCCTGCTGCTTCTCCAACTCCCCTGCACGAAGAGACAGAGAGAGACAGGTAGAAAGAAAGAAAGACATGTGCATAGATATAGAGACAGACACAGAGAGATGTGTAGAAATCTAAACCACATCGGCACTTTTCTGCTCCCTTTCCTGCCTGCTAAAGGAATCCTAATGGGGCCTGTGCTTTTTCACAACACAGTTCTCTTCTCATCTCATCAGCATATACAGAATTGTTTTTCCCAAGCGTACTGTAACCGGTATAACGCCACTGGAGAAAATGATAACCAGCTTTTTAATATGGCAAGACCACAAACCAGGTCATGTGGTCTGATGATGAGTCCATATTGACCTTATTACAGAGTGATGGGCTCATCAAGGTAAGAAAGGAAGCACATGAAGCAATGCACCCATTATGCATAGTGCCTATACTGTACAAGCCTCTGGAGATGGTGTTATGATCTGGGGTTGCTTCAGTTGTTCAGATCTAGGCTCATCAACTTTATATGGCAATAGAATTGGGTCAGCTGACTACCTAAATTTACTTAACCAAGTTATCCCATTAATTGATCATTTTTTTTTCTCCCCTGATGGCACACCATGTTCCAGGGCAACAATGCCAAGATTCATCAGGATCAAACTGGAATTGGTCCAAGGAATCATTTCAAAAGATGGATTCGCCACCACACTGTCCTGTTCATAACCACAGGGTTTTTTGGGATGTGCTGGTAAAGGTTTGACTCTCCCATTATCAATACAAGATTTCTTTCAAATCTTAATGCAGCTTAGAAAGAAAATAACTGTTCCACAGAAAATGCATGTCATAAACAAAGCTAAAAATGGTTCAAGAAATATTAGAGCAAGCAAGTTTTTTTTAATAATAAGGCAGTGTTTTTAATATGGCACACTTGAATGTAGTCAATCTTTCAAATGTCAGATGAACAGAAACAAGAAACAGAAATAGCATAATACTTAATCAACAAGGGACAGCTACGAATGTGTCCAGTAAATGCTAATAAGATTACATGTTATTTTTCTAAGGTTCGTCCGGCTCAAAATTGGATTAGCTTGATTAAAGAACTGTGACGGCTCACTAATAAAGAACAATCAAGAGGTTTATACAAAAGAAGGACAAAAGTTCAGCTCACCTCAGATCCAGGATAAAAAAGGACAACGACAGAGTGAAATAAACGAGGTATTCATGCTTTTTAGAAAGGATCTTAAAACTGGACGCACACACAAACCAAACTCTGCGCACACACAGAGTTCCCATGGGTCTGTGCTCTGAGGATGTAGTGAACAAAGGCCAGCATCAGCAAGAGACTGGCTTTGAGGTGCACTTTTTGGGTAACACATTCTCAATTTTTTTTTTAACAAATACATACACTTCTCTAGCCCTTCTGAACTGTGTAGTTACTTCCAGTTTCTTTCTTTGCATCTTCCCTCTCTGTTTTGGTCTTTTGAAATGTGCTTGAAAGTCTGACTGCAGTGCAGCTAAGAAACTGAATAAATGCGACATCAAAACACCCAGAGCCGCTTAAAGGATATAAACTCAGGCAAACCAGGCAGCAGAGCACACCAGGGCTCAGCAAAAGGAGCAGGAAACAAAAAAGTAGAAACGATTTATACTTTACTAGGAACGAACTCTGAACTGAAAATTCAACCATTGTTTTATTGCTCCGAAGTGGAAAATTAATATGACTTCTCTGTACCATGAGTATGAATTAGGGTATTGTCCATATACAGCTAATGGACATAACACTAATAAGTGAAATGAAGTGAAATGTGCAAAAGTCTTAATATTATCTAAATAATACTTAATTCTACCTTTCCTCAAATGAAAAAATGTAATTAATAATCCAGCCAATAAAAATAGTTTCTACAAAATGTTGTTTTTGGCGATTTCATCAAAAACATATCTGCAAAGATATCGGCACCCTTAAAGAATCTTATACATAAAATGTAAAAAATGTAAAGTGTCTTTTTAATAAGAAATGGTGCTTAGAGATTTGGTTTCAAACAACTTAAAGGCAATAATAACACAGTTCAGAATGGTGAGAAAGGAGTACAGACCAATCCCTCAAAAATTCATTTGAGATTCACCTCTGGGGCAACATCTGCATGGCATTATCTAGAAAAGGTATAAACACTAGTTGTATCATTTCAGTCTCTTTTTATGACTTAGGCAATAAATATTCCCGTCAAGTCAGCAGAAGTAAAATGTAGGCGCTCCTGTCATCATCCTCCAATTGTAGCCTTCATGGTTAATCTGACTATCCCAACAACATCAGTACCAGAATGCCTATGGCTCCTCCAAGGGGTGAAAAGGATTGTTACATGGGCAAGAATAAGTTTCAAGACAGGCAAATCCAGGATATTTGTCCTAAGGAGAAGAAATGTGTCTGACAAGCACTGCATCCATATTTCAAGGATGTACTGGTAGGTGAAGTCTGCAAAAAGCCCGGGGAAGATCTTTAGCCGCACCCTGAGAGACACTGTGACAATCCAACGAACTCATAAGGAGCTAAAGGCATAGCTTATAGAATGGCATAAAATGGTGATCCATGTTGTAGCATGCTGACTGATCACTTCTGGGTGGGTCACCAAGGGTATCTGGCGATCTACTGTAACACGCCAAATTCCTAATCAACCTGGGTTCATCATAATAATGTAAAAATGCTGGGCTGCATAGAATGGCTAAAAAAATAGACATCCGGTTGAAATTAGCACTATCAGAGACGTAGTAAATGCCCACACACAATGAGGAGATGCTAATGCTAAGAGAGGCAAGAAGGGACTCCAAAGGTCCCAGTTTCAGAAATTCCAAGTGTATTTTTATCTTAGCGTTTTACCACAATCAACAGTAACTTGAACATATAAACATTGAGGTCCACAAACAATTACTATATTTGGAAAAAAGAGGGCTGAATACCCACCTTAGACATGGTAGCATCCCTTTAATACTTTAAAGCTATTTTGTTGCCATTGGCCCAGGGACTCTTGCTAGGATCAAGTGCATAAATTATTAACTTAAATATTAGAATATTTCAACAGAAGACCTAGTTGCCTTGACCAGAAGGTTGAAACTGGGCCTGACTGAGTTTTCCAACAAGATTTTGACCTGAAGGACACATCAGAATGGACAAAGAAATGGCTGCAGTGACACAAAATCAGGGCTTCATAATGGCTCCTTTCAGTTTGTAGATTTGAATCCGAATGAAAATTTGAAGAAGGCACTTCATAAGAAAAACCACAAGAATTTCAATGAGTTGAAAATGTTCTGCATGGAAGAGTGGTTTGAGATCCCTCCATAATTATTCTCCTGCCTTTTTAAACACTACAGAATTATTCTTTTATTAAGTCTTTTTATTCTCATGGCGAGAGCCTACACCATATACTGAACTTCATTTGCCCAGTATGTAAGTCATCATCAGGTATGAAGGTTGTCAAATGTCAAATTCCAAGGCATATTAATAAGCATGGCCACACACTGAGAAATGTACTTCTTTATAGTTGCTACCTTAATAAATAAAACTGTCATTAAACTCTATTAAACAATAACTCCCAAACAAGACCTACAAATGTACACCGATTCATCAGCTGTTTCTTATCTCATTCATTTCACTTGTATATATACACTTTACATTACGACACAAGTTTGCCTCTTTTAAAGCTCTTTCCATTCCTGAGTCAATATACTGTATATATCTGTGTGTTGTATATCTGTATACATTTTGTTAATGTTTTTGACCCTTCCTGTCTGGCAACATTTTTTTTTCGCAGAATTGCATGCAACTGAATCAATAATTTCAAAGTAATTGTGACACTGACGATGTAAGATTATTCATATATTAAACGAAACAAATGCAGCCACTTTGCCTCACTACTGAAAAGTATTATTAATTTATTAAAATTAATAATTATTAAAAATATTATTAAGCTCGGCTTCCAGAGTTGTAATACTGCAGATTTTTGGCTGAATCCCAAACAAAGTTCGCGTAAATGGATTTTACTAAACAGGATCACGAATGACATCATTTATACCATCGATAGTTGTTTTTATTTGGAAGAGATATTTAGAACACATTCTATACAGTATCCGCAGTATGACAGCTCTAACCATTGGATCAGTTTGAGCCTCGAGGGTCAGTTTAACAGCTCGCATCTTAAAATTTAATGCTGCCCACAATTTATAACACAGCATTTTTGGGTCAGTTCCTGCAACTTGAATCATTTGGAACCAAACTGATGTCTTAGTCTCTTAGTGATTGCTGTGTTCCAAAATATAGGAGAAAACACACCAGGCCATGTTTAATTAATTCATAAATAATTCTTAATTCTTGATGAATACACAAGTGGGCTCTCTTTAGTTCATTTTTCATAATTTTTTTTTTTTATTTCCCTAATCGCACTCATGGGAATACTTATACAAGAATATAGGACAATACTGTCAAGCGCTTAAATAAGCACCAATTGAATAAAAAAAAGGCTGACTTTCTGTACTTTTTTCTAACAGAGTTATAACATCAGGGGTATTTTTAAACCCTGACTTAGTTTAGGATGAAGTGATGGAGACTACAAAGCACCCCAAGTGAATCTTCCAAATACTGTAAACTATATCTTTTTAAGTCCAAGGACTGGATTTCAAGCAGAGTTGGTCACCTAACCAAAAGCCACCCATGCGCCTATTTTGTTACATAACTGTAAAATGTTATTTTTGTGGACTACTTCACTGCTAGATTATTTGAAACATTATTTGAAACATCTCTCTCCTTCTCTCAATTACAGTAGTCATGTGTAATCTGGATTAGGGGCAATTTCAATAGGCTCTTAAGCAGTGTGAGCCTTATTGGTCATGCATGGTGCCTCCAATCAGTCAGAAAGCATCAGAATTGATAAATCACACCCTGTCTGGTTTTTGCAGTAATTTAATGTTTTCGTTTCACCAAATTTGCTAGTCCTTATCGCATAGTGATTATGCTCATTGTGCATCTGGTTAACCACAAGCATTCACAAAGCAACCCCACTAACACCACACACACAAAAACATACACTTACATTCAATGCGTATTTGCTCCATTTCGGTCACCTCGGCGATGGACTCCTTCAAATCCTCTACAAACTTAAGCAGCTCCTCTGAGCTCTGAGCACAGAAATTCAAGACCTGCTTCTTATCTGAGCCAGAAACCGGAGACACAATGGTTATCGCATGGGGATAGTCTAATGGAAAAGAGAAAGAGGAATTAGTTATTAACATTATCTTTATTCAAGAACCTATTAAGTCTAAAAGTATCTGTAAATACAGGGTACATATGAAAAAAAAAAACCAAAAGAAAAATTTCCTCTACATGTAAAGTTCAACTTCACACATAATTTGTAGAATTTCTACAGAGTAAGGTCAAACTTGGATTTCAGTGTGTCAAAATAATTTTTAATAATGTAGAGAAAAAAGACGGAGTGAGTTGATGGGGGTGCACGGGGACCCTATACATATTGTATAAAAATATAATAAGCTAAAAATAACCAAAAACAAAATGTATATGCCTATTGTTTTCTTCTACAAGTTTCATTTCTTAAGTCTTGTTAATAACAAGACAGTTAAATAATGATGTCAAATTTACATTGATATTAATTTAAAAAAGAATAAATCTCACATTCATTCTCAAACAGGTGGAACTGCATCCCCAGGAGGCCCATGGCTTTGCAGAATGTGTAAGCAGCTGAGCTCTTCTTCTTTGGACACAGCTTCAAAATCTATGAAACAAAAAAGAAAGAAATGTCACACATCAGACAAATGAAAGCAGAAGGAACATCTGTCTTGCATGCTGCTAAACCGACCTTGGATTAATGCTTCTACTTGTTATTTTTAATGTAATGATTTAAGTATTCTACTATGCCGAGTTGCTTTCCTAATTCAGTTTAAAATAACTAATAGAGAATTATATTTATTCCAATATAAGGGGGAAAACTATATCACTGGGACCTCACAGTTTAAGGATTTGATCCTGAGCCCTAGTTACCATATGTGTCAAGTTTCTGTGCATGTTCTACCACTGTCTGCATAAAAACATTGTATCTGTCAAATAACCAGTCAAATAAGGTAACGCCTTTTCCCGATCACAACGATCTCTCTACTGTGCCAACCAGACCATAAACCTGTGAATGGTTCTACTGTACTCATTCAGACTGAAGGTCAATCCAATACAGGCAGAACCACTTTATACTAAGATAAAAACCTGTAAAAGATATTGCAATGGCAGGTTTTTATACTCATGGCAGGTCACCATGTCAAATGATAAAAGAAACATTGTCTTACAAAACAGCACCATGTCGAGTATTATTCTAAATTACCCGAAATGAAGTGCTGTGACATGTGTGAGAGGATATCAGAAAGAAAGGACAGTGGGTGGAGACTGAAAGAGGAAAATAAACTATGCTCTGCTTACTGTAACTCCCACAGGCCAAATCACATAACTGTAATATTAAAACTATACATCATTCTGTCACAGATATCCAGGAGTGTTCAAGAGCAACATCCAATTTCAGAACATTTGAAACTGTTTCCACTTAATACCCGAGCTGCTGAGAATATTTTGCTGCCTCGCCATCATAAGAATGACATCATGGCGCAGGAGGCTTACATGTAATTAACTGATGCTTAGATTAGGTTTTGGGATTTTTCTCCCCTGTTTGATATCTCTGAAACTTTCTAACATTGACTGTGAATGTAAGAAAAAGTAAAGTAAGATATTTTGATATTAAATCCTTTGATGAACTCTTTTGTTCTGAAAATGTGTAGGCATCGTGGTAATAATAATAATAAAAACCTCTGGCTCTCATCTATTCTGATATAAAACATCTGTTTTTTTTTCACTCTCGCTCAGAGATTAATATGGGACCATATAATTATGAGGATAGTTTAATGCTCATGTGTGATAACCTCAGAGACACCCTAATGGCTGCTTAATTATAATATATGCCTAATCTGTGTTTAATTTCAGGAGTCATTCTCTGAAACTCTGACCAAATTAATGACTTATCTAGAGAAGTAGTAGAGGGCATTGACCTCAAACTTTTGTTCTCACAGTAGCTGGATGTTGCAGCAAGCTGGTAAAGGAGTAAAAAATTAATGCTTGCCTCAAGCCTCTTCATCCCATAAAGAAAAACAAAAACAACTATATAAAATGGCATGTAGTGGGTGTCTAAAAGCAATAATACTCACGATTATGAAAAAGCATCCTGTTAATTACTTGGTTTGAGGCTCAGAGGCACTTAGCACTTACAGAAAACAATTTGGAATAACATTTCAAAATAAAGATAAGGCTATAAACAAGGCATTTCCTATAATGGGGCTGAAATATTTGTGTTAACAAAGTGAGCAGCTTTTTACCACAATAAGGTCATTGAAGAGGAAGACTTCCCTCTGGTGAGAGGCTTGTTTCTGGGCTTTGTTAATGTCAGTCACTTCGAAAAGGCGACTACAGCACACCAATCTTCTGTGAGGGACTGAGAGGACCTGAGGTTAAAAGGAGAGAAAAGAACATCAATTCGTATCTATTTTTGTTTAGTGGCAAATGATGTGCAAATGCCTATACCGCATAAAAAAAATTAAACAAATACTTAAATTATTAACAAACTCTGCAAACATTTCTGACTATGTGTGTATTACTTGTAATAAATTGCAGCCTTTTGCAATTAAACACAGCACAGTTCCATACTGTTATTTTGATTTATTATTTTTTTTGTAATTAATTGGACAGCACTACCAATCAGCCATACAATTAATACCACATAACATTAAAACTGATTATTGATTACAGATCAATAAACCTGATGACAGGATCATAATATCCAAGAATCATTTATGGCTGTGGAAACCAAAGGCCAACCTTAAACACTCGAAAAACCATTTTTTCACAAAAAAAGAAAAATATCAGGAGCCACAAAACCCTTTGACTTCTAAGATGAAGATAACACTGCATGTATATATTTTTTTCCTTTATGCTACATACTGTTTAAAAAATACTATAGTGTGCTGTATTTATGAAATACACTACTGCTACATAGAAAATGAAATTTTCTGCATGCAACAAAACATATTGAAACCAAAAAGGTTACTTTCAAATAAAATACTTAATGTCTATTTGAGTCCCGCTTGTATTTAGGAAATATACAGCTGAACCTAAATTATCCACCTGCAGCAAGTTAAAAATGCTTCTGTGTTCCATCATGCTTTTATTGAGTGTACTGTATTAGAGCATGCGGTCAGCTGTCAACCTGAATAAAACCGGTAGTCAACAATCTCAATAAATCACTTGCGTCGCACATCGGCGGTTGAGGTGCATATTTTGAGCAACAAAAAATTAAACAAATTTTATTTTAATGTTACAAGATCATCAAATTTAGAATAACATTTAAATAACTAATGAACGTAAAATAAATTAAAATTTCCAAAGCTACAGGGTGCCACAGCAGAGGTATAAAAGAGACACATGTGTCTCCGGAGGCTCGGGTTGCTGCCCCTGGGCTAACCTGTCTGATCTGATCTCGCAGAATAACTATTGTAGCACAAATCGCTGAAAAAAAAATTCAGCGCTGGCTATAATAGAAAGGTATCATAACACATTGAAACACATGATAAGGTATATGTGCCCCTTTAATTACCATCATGAAAAAATAAATCTGCTGTGTAATATGTGCTGTTCATAACAGGGTTTGCAGGCCATGAATGTCCTGGAAAAATAAGAAAATAAGAATGCATGTTTTCCAGACCTAGTACAAAAAAAAATCTATAATATATGGGAAATTAAAAAAATCATTAGTATGAAAGTTTGAGCATTCATTTATGCGAATGTTTGTGCATATGCATACTGTATGTGTGTGGTGTGTGTTACAATGAATTGGTGTAAGGAGTCTGTCCAATGGATAGAGGTCTGGATGTAAAAGATCTGTTGTAGACTTGTATGTTTTGGCCTCTGTGCAGACGTCCTGAGAGAAGATTAATTTCACAAAGTGGTTTTAAGGGCGCATATAATTTAGGATAGTATCCCTATCCCTATATATATATATATATATATATATATATATATATATATATATATATATCAGTTCGTGCTCATAATGCAAGTTCTGGTTTATTAGCAACACAATTGATATCCTAATACTCTAGTTATGACAGCATGGACATGGCCTAAAGCAGTATAATACTGCACACATGGTTTTAGTAGGATGCATTTATTATGGGAATAATGCAATTATGGCAGCTAATGCAATTTTTGCAATACAGCTACGAGCTATATTTTTATTGGAATTTACAAAAGACAAGTGATCGAGATGATGCAGGGTTGAGAAGAGAAGCCACTGATAATCAGCTCCTGTCAGAAGAGTGCATAGAGTCAGAACACTGGGATCTGACTTACGTTTAATATTCAAAAAAGGGGAAAAAACAGTACACTAATTAAAACATTATCCAATCCTGACGCACCTTATCGAAGCCACAGTGAGGTCCATTTTCATAATTCTGCACGGTTTAAGGTAAAGTACTTACAATTATTTGCCTCGATTTTGTCTTCAGCGAGCTTCAGTATCCATGTTACAATGAACTCAGAATGAACTCTTGTTTCTCAGATGCAAGCCTTACAGCCATATTTATGTTTAGCTCTAAAATGGTAAAGAAGTGAGTGTGACTTTTGGTTGCAACTGGATTTACTTTTGTATTGCTTAATATCATTTGCTAATTGCCTACTTTGCTTTTGTAACCAGGACAGACATTGATATTTTTAAATGTACCCATCATTTTCATTAAGAACAGGCACATTTTATTTTTTCTATTCATATAAAAACAGACTTTTTTTTTCTATCTCAAAGAGGATAACAAAATCTCAAGATATTCCTGGGTGCCTTAAATTATAATAAAAAGGGCTGGGAGGTCATCAGACACTTTAAAATGGTGACATTCTTGATGGGTCTCCAAAGAGGTTTTACCATGTTTCCCTGCTATGTTTTTTTCTGTGAGACAGCAGTGACTCCAGGGCACCATAGTGTCCTACAGTAACATCAAGTAAGAAACATTAACCCTCTGAAGACTCTACGCTTTCTGAAGACCTGCCAGAGTTTTTTTTTTAATATTTGTGTAAATTTTAAATATTTGCCATAGTAGTAGGTGGCATGGTGGTGTACTGGTTAGCACTACTGGTTAGCACTGTCGCCTTGCACCTTCTGGGTCCAGGTTTGATTCCCGGCCAGGCTCGATTCCCATCTCTGTGTGCATGGAGTTTGTATGTTCTCCCTGTGCTCAGTGGGTTTCCTGAGAGTACTCCGCTCTCCTCCCACAGTACAAAGGGATGCAGATTAGGCTAATTGGCATCCCCAAATTGGCAGTAGTGTGTGAGTGATTGTATGTATGTGTGCCCTGCGATGGATTGGGATCCTGTCCAGGGTGTACCCTGCCTTATGCCCTAAGCCTCCTGGGATAGGCTCCAGGCCCCCCGAGACCCTGAATACAGGATAAAGCGGTATAGATGATGAGTGAATTTTTCACTTATTTACAGAAAGCACAAACTGAACTGTCATAACATGGCATAGTATGATCTAAATTTATCAGAATCATGTGTAACTCATGGGCTTATGTTAAAATCCACTTACAGTATAAGAAAATGCAATTTGCAACTTAAAGCAGAAAAAAAAAAATGAAGCTCCCAGATTATTTTAAACACAGAATTGTATCTTGGGTGTTTGCCTATAGCAAAACGGCTATATTATAACACATTAGTTTTCATCAATATGCTCAGGTGCCACCTGGTTTCCCCCGAACTCTTACTGATGTTTCAGCTGTTCACACCTGTACACTCATATTCCTCATACAAAAGCAAGGTTCACTGAGGCCAGGGAGGCCCTTGGAAGGTGCTGATGCCACCACTGCACATCAAATTGGGCCTCCTGAAACAATTAGTCACAGCTCGGGATAAGGAGTAAGCAGACTTCCAGTATCTTTCAGACCTTCCTAAGCTGTCTGAAGTCAGCTTAGCCAAAAAAAGGCAAAGCAGCTGTTTTTGTCAGAGGACCGATAAAGAGGTAGTCATGGAGCGCAAGGATTTACCAAAGCAGCTCATTGGGAAGCAGCTTGCAACAGTTTTGTTGCAGTGTTTTGCAGCTTCCTGGGCAAAAAGCTAAAAAACCTTGTGAAGCTGGTTAAAAATCTGGTGACAAACTACAGCAGTAAATGGTCTACAGGATTCCTGTCAAAGTTTCTACTGTTTCTGTTAAAGTTCCTTATCCTTGATCTTGATAAAATTTAAGAAGTACATGGGACTGTAAGAGGAGAAAGAGCGCTCGCTTCTACCAGTATATGGACAGGATAATGAGAACATCATGGGGGACTTTTTTTCTGGCTTTCTGAAAGTGATCTACAATATAATTGATACTGTACAGTGGATGACACACTTCTACCGTAATTCTTTAGTGTGCATATTCAATAACTTTAGCATAAATCAATGTTCAGTTTGATTAATTTAAAACAGAAAGAAAGGGAAATTTGCCTGTTATCTCAATTTGAAAATACTCACATCTAAATCACAAAAGCAAAGTTTTATCAGCAAAGCAAAGACCTTTTCCATACCATTGTTGTAAAAGCAATTAGAAAATAACACTACCCAGAAATGACAAATTGTGTTACATCGTATAATTAATCCATTTGTCCAGATTTCTTTTGACATGAAGTGGATTAGTTTATCTTACAAATGCATTTCAAGTAATGTAATAATACAAACAAAAGATGTTTACACAGAGTGCAGTGAGAGAAAGAATATATATATATATATATATATATATATATATATATATATATATATATATATATATATATATATATATAAAAGGGATCCCTCAGCCTCATTTGACACCAGGCATTCCATTGTGCTAAAAATGCATAACTGGAATAACCAGTTTGGACAGTGTTACTCACCAAACTAACCTGTAAAACCTAATACCTGACTTGATTTGGGATCACATATAAGATAATTATTGAATTATTATTATCAAATACGATAAAATTGTATAAATTTAACTTCACATGCTAATATTAGATATTCAATTCATAGGAAGGCCACTTCCAGAAGTGACGAATTTTGAAGTGAAAAATGAACACAAGCTAGATAATGCATGCAGACTTCTTGTAGTTAGAATACAATTCAACATTGTCCACAAAATTATTATTTTTTTGCTTCCAACATATCAATTTTAAGAAAAATGGTTCACTAATCAGGCCTGATATGTCCCACCCACTTCCAGCTGCTGTTGTAATGCAATACTGCAACTGTAGCTACTGTGAGAAGAGTCAAAATAAGATGGCCGGGCAACTGGAACAAAGAAAGTGCAAAACGTTAGCTCTTGTGGGATGTTTGCAGGCTGCAGTGGTCTGCACATACCAAAAGATCAAAGGAAGGAAAACCGATGAGCTGGCAACAGGGTCATGGCTGGCCAAAGCTCATGCCCATGGGAAGTTAACTCTGGCTAAATTGTGGGAGGTAACTGCAGACTAATCCAATAAATAAGCTACTCTACCCTAAGTTCCAACAGAAAGGTGTCAGCACAGATAGGTCATTACTGGTTTGGTGGCAAAAGGGGGAGACCCACTCGATCTTCTGTGGCTGATTGGTGTATGATGTCAAATATAAAGGTATGTTTAAATTAGAATCCATAACATGTTTTGTTTATTTGCAGATCATGATCAGCTATTGGTGTGTTTATGGGCATTGAAATTTGAAGGTCTGTGTGTCTGTCCGGCATACCGATTTTGCTTACTTTCAGTGATGGTTGGATGGGAAACTTTATTACGTATCAATAGACCAAAATTGAAACTTTATGGGTTGAACTATGTACTAACACAAGGGCTTAATAATTGTGTAATAAAAATTATGTAGGACATCCATACGACACACACACACACACACATACACACACTTGACCATTGTGTTGTGTTTGTTTATTATCTATACAACTTATCATGTGTATGGGGTGCACATACACTCACACACCCATTCATACACATGGGCAATTTGTAAAGGCCTGCGGCCTTACACTGCGGTTCTTCTTGAAGAGTGGAAGAAAACTAGACTAACCAGTGAAAACCCACCAAAACAAGGAGAACATGCAAACTCAATGTACATGTGACTGGAAGTGAGAGTCAAACCCTCTTTCCTTAAACCTGGGCAACGGGACTAACTCCAATGCAACCATGCCATCCAAGTGTATTCCTGATTTAAGATTTCCTTTTTACTATCGTTTCCAAAGAATACTAGATTTGTTAAAGAGAAAAGCTGTTACCCTTTTGTTCAAACAACAAAACAAACAAGACCCCCACTAAACCCCCATTTATGGTTCTGAATGTAGTTTAATTGGAGGTGGTTTTCTTGTGTGAGGAGGTTTCCTAAAGGCGAGGAAGTACTCCGTGTATAATGATTACACTTGGGAAGACTGAGGTGAAGCATTCATTAGCCAGAAGGTACTTTGCTGTGTGTGTGTGTGTGTGTGTGTGTTGGTCTGTGTTCAAGGTTATATTTACTCATACACTCAAAGAAAGCATGCTGCCGCATGGAGTAACAGTGGATCAGCAAGGAACGTGTGTGTGTGTGTGTGTGTGTGTGTCGTACATTCGAGCATTTGCATTAAGGAATCACTGTATGATCTAAGTGACTAAGTGACACTGCTACAGTATGGTGGGTCTGCATAGACTGAGTTCATTTACAGCACACACACACACACACACACACACACACACACACACGCACACAAGATATCATCTTATAACACCATCTTATGACAATCGTTTAACAATTATACACATGCAAAATTAGACATCTATGGGTGGAGCCACTTGTGGTAATCCATGCTCAGGGTGTGACAGGCACGCATTTATATTTCCAAGTGTGTATTCATGTACTACACAACAACTTTGTTTGTCTTAACAACAGAATGCTTTGCCGCAATACAATTCTGTTTCACTTTAGAAGTGGGTATATGGGAACGATATCAAGATGTTTGTCTTTAAATCCTAATGTTTGCCAAAATGATATCTCCTCTGTGCTCCTCTTCTGCATCATTGATTGCAGTGGTTGGACTTTCATGAATATTGAGCAAATGCAACTTATTTTTTCATGGCTGAAATACATGGAACAAGTCCGCTGGTGACTTTTCATTAAAACAGTTGGATGTTTATGTTTTTTAAACTTTATTTAACTGCTCAAGCATACCTTAAGTATATTAAAGTTTCAATGCTGTGCAACTTAGTTGTTTATGTTCAGGAAGTAATAATAAATTACTGCTTTTAATACCTTGTCTTATGTCTTACTTGAACGTAGAACAAAGACCACTATCTATTTGTCATGAAGCTTTTGATCAACTCCTAAAGCATTGCATTAGTTTGGCAAAAATGTATTATTTATAATTAGCTCTGTGATCAAGCTCTTTTCATCATACTGTCAATATTTATGAGTTTAATATTTTATACTTGCTTAATTCATATGTAGGATCCTGGCCTTACCGTCTTCATTCCGACGATACTCTGCTCCACCTTGGTGACATAAGTTACGTGATCCTCATTAGAACGGAGCTCTCTTTGCTGAATACGCTCGTAAATGCCCACCACCATGTCCCGAGGGATGTCCGCTCCATCGTCCACCCCTGTACCGACATACACACATTTGAGGGGCACAGTTGATGGAAGATGCAACAGCTAAGCAAAAGCAAAAACTTAAAGGGAAACCATATAACAAACACCAAATTTGGTTAAACACAAGCCTAGGCATTTATTTGCATAAGCACATAATGTCATTCAGCTAACAGTCAGTGAAGACACATCACAAAAATGCCACACTTAGATGGTGGTAGTTTCTAACTTTTTTTTTTTTTCTGTGGTTTCTTTTTGCATTTGATTTGGTCAGCTGCAGCAAATTTCTTGTTTTTTTCCTCAGCTTGTAAATGTACACGCAAACCCCAAAATATATAATTACATTATAATTATAACATCATAATTGTAACCCTCGAGAGGCAGAGGTGGATAAAATCATAATAATATATTAATATCATATTAATAAAATATAATATATTTTCCTGAAGTGTGCACAAAATGTATTTTTGTCTGACTCTGTGCACTTTCTACTTTAAATCAGGCCACTGATTCTCAGTTCAGTTCTGGACACTGGGATGGTCACTGGATTGATAACTTGGTTAATCTCGAAATATATTTAGCTTCTGATCTTGTTAAAAGCTCTGCAATGGCTAAGAGTAAATCCCCTGTCAGAAGCAGCCACACTTGCGTCCTGATGCTTACTAGAATTTATTATGGCATAAATCTTCTTTCAAACACACAAAGCAAACACATACTATGAGCAATTCATTTGAAAACACCAATTCGCCTAACCTGCATGTCTGGGGCACCTGGAGGAAACCCACCATGCACTGGGAGAACATGCAAAGTCCACACACAGAGCCTGTGATCGTTAAACTCTTTTTTTTGGTCCCTGATCCTTACAGGGTGCTTTAGGCTTACTGCCAACTACTGACAAATTTCCAGCTGTTTCAGTCATGTGAAACTTTTTTAATTGCTCCAATTACCTTGTGCACTTGTGCACATCCACACCATCATTTATTTCTAATAGATGTGAAAGTTTGTGTCCAACAACTTTTCCAATATTTAACAGTCCAGTGTTCAGTATCCTCAGATTCTCTTTCTCGACTGGCAGGAGAGTAACCTGATGCGGTCTTCTGTTGTTGTAGCCCATTCACCTTACTATGATTGTAAAAAGAGGCCATTTTAGTTTTTTTAGCCTTCCCATAAAACGAGTTGGGTAAAATTGCCCTAGGCTAGGTGGATTTCATTTTTTGCACGATTCTGTGTAAACGCTAGAGACTGTTGTGTGTGAAATACCCAGAAGAGCAACAGTCTCTGAAATACTCCAACCAGTCCATGTGGCATTAACAACTGTGCCATGATCAGAGTCCTTGAAATTACCCCATTCTAGTGTTTGATTTGAACATTAACCAAAGCTCTTGGCCTGTATGAGTCCAATTTTATGCACAGCACTGCTGTCACTTGGCTGATTGGATAATTACATGAATGTGTACCAGTGGTCATATTAAAGTGGAGAATGAGTCAGTCTGCCAGCCTTACTGTGAGCCTAACTATGTATCTATTCATGTGCTTACTTACCAATCAATCAAGAACTCAATCAATCAATCAATTAATCCATCCATCCATCCATCCATCCATCCATCCATCCATCCATCCATCAATCTATCTATACATAGTGGTGGAAAAAAAATATTATGCCATATAACATATGGGATGTATTATAGTTCTCCCTGTTCACAAAACAGGATATGTCACTAATTAGTGGTGATGAGCTGTGCTAATTAGAATTAGCTGGTTTGCTTAATGGATGGAACAAAGATGTGGCAGGACTTTTATTTTCACCTCTGCAGAAAAACAGGCAAAAACAATGGAATTGTCAAGTGAATTGTGAAAGTTCTGTACATGACCTTCAGAAAGCAATCACGCAGGCATGGATTGAACAAGTGACACCAGAGTATTGCAGACATCTTTTTGTCTCCAGCCAGATTCAGGACATTTTGTAGAATAAATGACTTAATACTAAACATCTATCTATCTATCTATCTATCTATCTATCTAATAAATATCTATATCTATATCTATATCTATATATATATATATATATATATATATAGAGAGAGAGAGAGAGATAGATATATATAGATATTATATATATATATATATATATATATATATATATATATATATATATATATATTATACTTTCATCTATCCGTCCATCCATCTATCCATCCATGAATCATTCCGGCTTTAAGGAAATAAAAAATGTTCTTAAAAAAAAAAAAATATTGTCACTGTGTATGAGTTCATGTTTGTTTCCAGGCAACTGAGAGTGAATCCCTTCAGACCTCTGCCCACAGATACCCAAGATACACACAGCAATCTGCCAAGAGCCAGATGCTGCGGCAACTCGAGGAAATCCTGAGATTAATGAGTGTTTGCAGAGTAAAGTTATCCAACCTAAGCTAATATAGAGGTTAGCACTGACAGCATGGTGAAAAAAGTTAGGGCAAAAGGAAGCATTAAGCAAAGTTATTATCTACCAAACTGTCGTTTACGGTGCAAGAGTGCCCACGCACGCAAAACTTAAAGTTTCACTTTCCTTTTATTAGACTCTAGATAATAACTTTCTTACAGTTTAAGGGCATGTCCATAGGGTTGAATTTAAGTATAAATATTAATCGAGGACATATACGGTGTACTTCAATATAAATAAATGAAAACTGCACAGCTCACAGCAATGAATTACTGTATATGGAAGGCCCAAATGTGTTGTAAGGCTTTTTTTTTTTTCTTAATGTGGCCTTTTAAAAAGTAACTCATGGGAAAACTGAAAGATACTGTACATTACTATACAGATTGTTGTTTGTGTTGTGTTTATGCATAATTTAAAAATATCATTTCCAGCGGGGAAATTTGTGTTTGTCTTTGCATATTAGTACTTTAAATACAAATATTATTACAATAAATAAATTGCATTTAAATTGCATTTATTATTTTTCATTTATATATCTTTCTGGTCAGGTTTTAAGGTGGATATACATCCAGGGTGGTACATACAGTACTGTAGTCCATTGCAGAAAAATGCTCATATTCACACAGAGAAACCAGAGAACCCAGAAGAAATTGAAACATGGAATACCACTGTGTCACCCACAATGCATTTAGTAACAGTAAACTGTGCACACACATCTATATAAAAGGTACGTACACCAGTGTAAATCAACAGATTTAGCTTGTAATACAAGATAATCGCAAGATATAGTAAGATAAGATTTTTTACTCATCTGAATGTTTTTGGACTGTGGGAGGAACCCTGAGCACCCAGAGGAAACCCACCAAGCACGGGGAGAACATGCAAACTCCATGCACACAGACCCAAGATGGGAATCGAACCTGGATCCTGAAGGTGCAAGGCGAAAGTGCTAACATCTACGCCACCGTGCCACCCTAATCAATTAAGGAGATGATTCGTAATGGAGAAAAAATGTCTTTAATGGGGTTACACAAAATAAGCATTAATTTTTCATCTATTTTAAAAAAAGCCCTAATCTGTATACCTTACAAAAAGTTACAAATTGTGTAGAATATCAAAAGTAGGGAAAACAAAACACGATGAGGCACACAGTATTATTTAAAAAAAAAAAAAAAAGGTGATTCCTTTTACCACACTAGGTGGTAAAAGTGGCTAGGTGATTAGGACTGTTTCATTCTTCCATGAATGGGAAGTGGAATCTGGTCTGTGTGCATTGATTTTTTCCCATGTTCTTGTCCAGGTTCTCCATTTTCCTTCCACGGTACAAAGTCATGTGGTGTAGCCTGATTGACATTTTCAAACTGACCGTATTGTATGATTGGGTGTGTGAGTGTGTGTGATTGTGGCCGGCAGTAGGTTGGAACCCCCATCCAGAATATACCCAGTCATGTGTCCTAAGTTCCCTGGGATAGGCGTCAAGCTCTCTGCAAACCTGACACAGAATAAGTGGCATAGATAATGGATGAATGGATGGATGTTACCATACTAAAATGGATTAAGTTGTAATAACTTTTCCTCATCTTATACTCCAAAAGATCTTTCAACAATTACATTTTCTTAATTTTTTAACAACTAAATTAAATAATTTTAACTATGTATTCCAGTTACATTATAGCAGCTGTAAACAGTCATTCCCTTAATATTAAATGTCATGTAAATTGGAAATGTTTTGTTGTGATGTGTTTTAAATCCATTACAAATGGCTGGTTTTATGTGTGTTTATTATTAGTCTGGTCCAGTAAATGACCTGTTACTACAGAAATAAATATGTATTAGCATAATCGCATTATTATAAACCCTTTATTTAAATTACACCTGGCACTATTGTTAGTTACTGTTACAAATACGTTCAGGTCAAATTAAAATAATAATCTGTATTCAATTATGAGCTTTATAGTTTACATCAATCTATAGCGGCACACATTGTGATTATTTTAAGGCTTTAACTTTACTGTTAAAATATTGCTAAATTTAAGCTTTAGTTTTTGGTTTTCTAGTCATCTTGTGTCTTTATACTGTAGTTTCTCCTTTGTCAGAATGATAAACATTTAATGTATTGTTTGTTTTTAATTGAGTCTGACTTTCACACAGACAAAATAGATGAGTAGAATTAGTCATGCTCAAGCATTTGTTCACAAAAAAATGTAATTTGATAATTAACAACAGTAATCCATGAGGGCAAATGGCCCATTAGTTGTTTAATGTTAAATGCAGCATGCTTTAATGAACATTAAGCACAATCAGCCCTGCATGACTGAATGATTGGAAGGTCATCCACTGCTGTAATGTAATGTTCTAAATGTATGAATAAGCATTCTTTTGTCCTGAGCCAGCCAATACTTCCCGTTATTGACATTAAAGGTCAATGAAGCAAAGAAGCGCAACGTATTTAAGGAGGATGATTTATGTGATTACCAGCAAAACAGCAAGGAGGATATCACTCAAAGCTGGCAACACGCTCAGACAGGTGACCATAGTGAATAAGGATAGATTAAGGCAGAATAAAAGTACTGTATACTATCCAGGAGATCTCTTCTGACCTACTTGTGTGTCAGAAATTACTGTCATGCTGCATTTTATCTAGGACTTTAAAAATGGCATCTGTTGTTGACTTGGCTCATATTTTGAACCTGTGTCTCCATTTATCTTAATTTTATGAAATTACAGCCACTCTATGACTTTAGAGGATAACATAAGAAGAAAAACTGCCCTGGAGGATTTACTTTCCATTAATCCTTCACTTCAGCTTGGCCAAAAAAAAGAACACACTTTTAAAAGTAATACAAGTCCACAATGTCTATTTACTGTATGTTAAAGTTTTCAAGTACTTGGTTTCTGATTTAAACAGATCTAAATTAGTGACCCATACAATTACATTTGAATTAAAAATAGCAATGTGTAATATTCTTACAATTTATTTGGCACTTATCTACACATTAGAGATATGCTTAAGCATTAAATATGATGTTTATTTAGATAAAAATGAATTAAGTTAATAAAAAAGATTACTGCATGAATGAGCAGCATGTTTTCTACATACATTACAGTGTGTTGATGGGCTTATAGTATTTATACATATATGTATTGTTTTTGACTTTATCCTTATCAAATACACTAGCCTTGATCTCCATTTTATGTCATTAGCACAATTTTCATCTCTAAATAAGTATTTTTATCTGGTTAATAATAGCTTTGTATAAAGCACCCTTTGGAATAATTCACAGTTTGTAAGACAGGTATTTATATAAGAATGCTATATTATATATACAATAGGGAAAATAATTATTTGATCCCCTGCAGATTTTGTATGTTATACAGATACAGAGGGGCTATATTTTCTATCCTAGATTTATTGTAAAGGATAGAAACAAAATATCAACCAAAAATGTAGAAAAACCTTGTGATACAAATGTTATAAATTGATTTGCATCTCACAGGGCAAAATAAGAATTTGATTCCCGAGCAAAACATGACTTAGTACTTGGTGGAGAATCCTTGTTGTCAAGCACAAAGGTAAAGTGTTCCTTGTAGTTGGTTACCAGGTTTGCACATATTTAGGAAGGGATTTTGGTCCATTACTCCTCTAAATCCTTAAGGTTTCTTGCCTGTCGCTTAGTAACCTGAAGTTTCAGCTCCCTCCATAAATTTTCTGTAGGATTAAGGTCTGGAGACTGGCTAGGCCACTCTAGGTTTTTTTTTTTCTTTTTTGCCTTGGCAGTATATATCCCTGATCCTTCTTCAGGAGGTTCTCATCTTTTTCAATTCATAGCAGCGTATTGTGTTACCAGTTGTTTGTTTGTTGACAGTGGTTCCAACTTTATGAGATCATTCACAAGCTCCTCCCACTTAGTTTTGGGATGATCCTTCACTTTTCTCATGATCTTCCTTACCCCATGAGATGAAATTTTGCATTATGCTCCAGACCGAAGGTGATTGATGGTTATTTTGTATTTTTTTCATTTGAAAATAATCGCTCCAATAGTTTCAACCTTCTCACCAAGCTTCTAGCTGATGGTCTTGTAGCCCATTCCATGGTGGTGAGGTTTAAATGGAAGATTCTGTATATTTTATACACATAATGAGTTGTTGTTATTGTCTGTTTGGTAGGTGATTAAATACTTATTTTAGTAACTGAAATGCAACTCAATTTATAACATTTATATAATATGTTTTTTTTCTTGATTTTTGTCTCTATCCTTTAAAATAAATCTATGATAAGAAAAAAAATCATAGACCAGTAATTTCTTTGTATGATGGCAAACTGTACAAAATCTACAGGGGGTCTAATAATTATTTTATTTTATATGTTATATTTAATTTATTACTGTATATACTGTAGTGAGTATCATTTTCATTTAAAGACAGTAAAGTATTTGAAATGTGTACAAATGAATGTCTGTAAACTGCAGTGTTCTACATTGTAACATCAGGAGTCTTTTTCTTCTGAGCATATTTTGGAAGGTCGTTCATTAACATCCCTTTTAAATTCATAATTGCATTTTACCCACTCAATTATGCAACTGAAGAATGATGTCTTATAATCCAGACAAAGAAAGAATAAGAAAGCTAAAGAGAATTTAAAGCCACAATTGTGCACTGTGAGAAGAGAAGGAGAGAAAATGAACTGAAAGTCCAGTCAAGCAGTGTAGTAGAATCATTTTAGTATGCCAGCATTGATTTTCCAGTTTAATCTAATTGTTACTTTCAGCTTGACTGGATCCATTAAATAAACTCACTATTGTTTTAGCCTTTTCATTGATTCTTTCAATGGCAAAGTCAAGACACTAAAATTTCCAGCGACAAATAGCGCATGACCTCATCTAACAGCCCTGTCTATATGTGTCAGAAAAGTAGCCCTTTCAATGATATCCTAACTAAACCTCGACTTTGCCTAGCCCAATAACTCTGTGAATTGTTATTTAAGATATTTGATATTAATATCAAATGTAAGGAAGTCTGTAGGGATAATCTATAGAGAACTAAAATAACTAAAGTCAGTATCAAGTCGGAAAAAAAAAGATTAAAATGAACTGTCTGAAATTTTATTGTACCTTATACAAAGTGTCCTAATAAAATTTGAAACCATTTGGAATATGAATATCTGAGTAACTACATGTCCTAGACAAATAAAATTTACCAGGCTTCGCAAAAGCTTCACAAATGTTAAATATGCGCGCTGCTGGTGACACGACACACGTCAAGTCGGTAGTCCAGCTTCCGCTAAACACGTTGTAGCATATCTTGCGTAACATTCTCCAGTGCCTCAATGATTCTCGACTTGATTTCCTCTAGGCTTGTGGGAAGAGGGAGGTAAAGACCAAACCTTTCACAAAGCCCCATAGAAGAAAATCACAAAGGGTCAATTCAGGTGAACGTGATGCCATTTTAACAGCACATTATCACTGGCACGCCCGATCCTAAAGTAAAACATTAAACTTAGTTTGTTTTGACCTAACTCATTAAAATTTTTTGTGAGAATTGGCTAAATTTTTAGACAACGAAATAATGTCAAATTATTTGGGACACCCAGGTAAAATGTATAATACAAGTCAAAAGTTTAGACGCACCTTTATTTATTTATTTTTTTTCTTTCTACACTGAAGGAATCTAAAATATAAAATAAAAAGCTTTGAACAGTTGATATTAAGATGCTACTTTTGCTTTCATAACGGCTCTAATCTGAGGAGCTGGTAATTGGTCATTTCTGAGGCTGGTAAATTAACTCTAAATTAACTTTTTCCTCTGCAGCAGAGGTAAGTTGTAGTCTTGTTTGCCTAGGATAATCTACATTAGAGCCAGTTTTATCATATATAACTAAATGATATATATATATATATGTGTGTGTGTGTGTGTAAGATAACTTCCACATTAATTTTAGTGCCCTTAAAGCATGCTCTTACCTCTTAAATTACGAATAAAATCCTCCAGCATCATCTTGCGGTCAGGCTTGATGTTGGGACTGTACATGTCCGTGTTGAGGAGGATTATGGCAAAGGCTAGAATAAAAATAGTGTCTGGGTTGTGGAACTGCTGCACCACATCTGGATTGCACATGCAGTAGCGCTGGCTAAGAAAAAAAAAAAAAAAGAGATAAATACAAAATTTTAACATTTACTTTTTTGTAGATGTAATGTTACAGTGAACTGTGTATTACAAAAATTATGAGAGCAACAAATAATGCTGAGCAATTTCAATGATGAATAAAATACATACCAGATCAGGTTAGGTGTCATTACAATAATATAGAATTACAGTATTGGAATAAGCATTAACCTGTCCTTATTTTCTATTTGATCGGACTAAACAGGCTGGCCTTGGCTCCCCATGTACATCCGTGAGCCTTGGCCACCCACGACCCTGTGAGCTCACCAGATATCCATCCTTGGATCACTTTTATTACCTGACCACTGCAGCCTGGGTACATCCCACAAGAGCTGCAGTTTTGGAGTTGCTCTGACCCAGTTGTCTAGCCAATTCAATTTGGCCCTTCTCATAGTAGCTACATTTTCATTATCTTCTTACAATGGTGGCTGGAAGTGGGTGGAATATACAGTATTCAGCAGCAAATGAACCTTTTTTTTTTTTTAAGTTGATGTGTTGGAAGCAGAAAAAAAAATCACACGCATTAGAATTTGAGTGACTTTGACAAGGTTCAAAATGCTGCCATTTTGACTTCACTAAGATGTATGACTTATTTCAGCAAATAAGAAAGTGTCTTATCCCAATTCTAGACCTCTCCTTCATGTCTTAGGTTTGTGTGTGTGTAAAAAATCTAATATCTGACTTTAGACATTTCAGACATTTATTCCGGGGATCAGCAATTGTTGGACCTTGTCAAAGACAAAGCATGCACCATTGCTCTTTCATTTTACCACTTTGCGTTAGAGTTTCTTACACTGACAGTAGTGTCTAATTGAGTTCCTGCCTAATTCCCGTTTAATACAATTACAATCATTGATTGGCAATAAGCGTGACAAGGTGGCTTGTTTGCTATGGTTTATATTACGCTGTGATTTCGTTGCTCTTTTCACCTGTCATGGTGTTGGTTAATTACAGTACGTGTTTACAGATTTCTGCCTCACAACGTTTAGTTGTTTTCCATCCAGTTGTTTCTGTTTTAGTGAGCTCATAGCTTTTTTTCTTCTTTTCTATTTTTCCTGATTTATGACTCTTGTCTTTTTCATCCAGTTGTTATTATGGATATTTCTTGTTTAACTCTGTCTCCCTGTTCTATGATGTTTACTAGATGATGACTAAGACGCCCTAACATCCTTACATTTTTTGTTTGTTTAAAAATGGGCTTGGTGCACCTGAGCCTACTGTTCTGAACGTTTCATATTCTGACAATCATTTAATATCCAACCCACCCTGCATGCAACCAGTCTTTAGGAAGTCTTGTGTAAACTCATCGGTTTTAATCGAAGTCCTTTAATATTCCCACATCCTGCATTTTAATATTAATTGTTTGCCTTGTTTAAACACACAGAACTCCATACTGACTCCAAAACAGCATGAAATATGAATACTAGACTGCTTTGTGAACCTTCTGAATTTTAAGGGAGCTCTATTTGCTATTTGTGAAGTGCCGAAGGCTGTGTGCTCAAGCAAAAACTCTAATTTCATGGTAAAAAATCAGAACCTCCAGGTAGAAAGCACCCCCCCTCCCCACCCCCCCAAAGCCTGTGCATACTGAACTAGACGATCAGCGCCTACTTCTCCACAGGCCACAGAGTATAAGTGACTATGCGGAAACATACACACACTTAAAATCCGGCATATCAATGTCGTCTGCACAGCTGTTAGGCAGAAACTTTATTATATAATGTACGATATTGATAATCTATTGTGATTAGTTGTATAGTAAAGTTCATTCTTCACAAAAAAATTTTTTGTTTATCTTTGTTCTTTGGTTTCATGCTAATGAGAAATATGAAGAGCTGGCGGTCGCACTAACTCGTTTATTCCATCTTTCATTAAGATACCAGCTGCTTTGTGCATTGCTGTTTTCTCCTCAGATCCATTTATTCATTTCTTTCTGCCATGGTCTATCCCTCCTCATTTTTTTTAGGAAGGATTTGGCAAAATAGCAAAGGTAGCAGTGGGGGAGGCAGGCAGAGACAGACTGGGTTATGTTATGCAATCGTGGTTATTTATAAACCGGCACCAAACACATTAAAATGAAGCACTACAGGCTCGCAAATGTCACTGCGGTTTCCTGGGTTAAAGAAAACAAAAAGAATTAACTGTTTAATGACTAAAACCACAAAATATGTGCAATTGTGGTCAAATTGGAAAGCTTATTTTAGCATCTTATCATATTTTAGCAACCTTTTAGGATTATTGTTGCATTGAACAAAATGATCTAAAAAAAATAATGGTGAACATAACAGATGTTGTAGCAGACATGTTATGATAAATCTGCAATCACAGAAGGTTATTAAATTCTGTTTATGTTGTCCATCAGCATAGCTTGGGATCATGCAAAAAGAAAAAAAGAAAAAAGAGAGAAACATTCTTTAAAATGAGCTGGAGGTATTAAGAAATTATAATGCAGTGTGTAAAAATGCTGTAAAGTACTGTACGAATGCTTTCAAATATATATAAGTTCATAGTTTATTCTCATCAATTGACAAATTGGAAAGTAAATAAAAAAGATCTAAATCAAGTAAGTATTTGGTGAAACCATCCTTTGCACAAACACACACTCTTGCATAGAGTTTTTGAAGGAACTCAGCAGGTAGGTTGTTCCAAGCAGGTCTTTTGTGGATGTAGGCAGCATCACATCCTTCTGCCTCTTCATGTAATCCCAGACAGACTTAATGATGTTAAGATCAGGGCTCTGTGGGGGCCAAACCATCACTTCCTAGGACTATTTGTTCTTCTCTATGCTGAAGATAGTTCTTAATGACATTAGCTCTATTTTTGGGGTCATTAACCTGCTGAAGAATACATTTGGGACCAATCAGACACCCAGCTGATGCATGATAGATACAAGTATCTGCCTGTATTTCTCTGCATTGAGGACACCATTAATCCTGACCAAATCTCCAACTCTATTTACAGAAATGCAGCCCCAAACTCGTAGGTAACTTCCACCGTGCCTCATTATTGTCTCATTATTGTACAGCTCTCCAGCCCTTCGGCAAACAACCTGCATTCTGGTACAACCAAATATCACAAACTTTTATTCATCAGTCCAGACCACCTTTGCTAAATTTTTATGCATATTCACTTGTTTCCATGTCAGATGTATGGCTCACAATTCGTCCATGGAGACTACTTCCAGCCAGGCTACTCCAGACAGGAGATGGGTCCCACTGGTTTCCATCAGTTCTTTGTTGATGGCGCTGATGGACACATCCTGATGTCGAACAGAAGTAAGCATGATGTGTCCTTTATCTGCTGCATTGTTTCCTAGGCCAATCTTGCATCTCGTTGCTGTGCTCAGTCTTGACATGGTGTATAACCAGTGCCATAAAACTGTTCTCTACAACCTCACCATACACCTGACTCTCATCCACAAAATCCTTGACTTTGTGCAAGTATAATAATTTATGCAGGTTTGAAGCCAAAGAGATGTCACACCAAATATTGATTTAATCAAAGATGTATGACTGCCAGAAATTCATTAGTTGTATTTGATCACAATGGCACTAAATCTGATGCCAGTGAGCCTGTGAGTGTATGTGCTCTTAAGACAAAGAATTCTTTTACAGTTTTATTCGCTGCGACAGCAAAACTTTTCTTAAAATTCTCCCATGCACACCACGTTTGATGCAGCAATTCATGAATTCTTGTTAGTCAAATAGATAAAGCACTAAGTTGACATGATTTGTTTCTGAATTCATATTTATGAGCATTTATTATCTTTAATTATTATACAAGCAAGCTGGCTGACTGAGAAAGGGAGATGTTCTGTGGACTGGCCCATTCATGTAACTTATCCTTGTCTAAAATGCGAAAAATTTGCATTTCTTAAAATCTTATCTCATCATCTATACTGTTTTATCCTATATACAGGTTCACGGAGCCTACCTCAGAAGTTACACTCTGAACAGGGTGACAAGCCATCGCAGAGCACATACACAAACAGTAAACAGGCTCATTCACACAATATGGGCAATTCGGGAACGCTAATTATCCTAAACTGAATGTCTTTGGACTGTGGGAGGAAACCGGAGTAGCCTGAGGTAATCCACTAAGGACAGGGAGAACATGCAAACTCCATGCACATGGAGGCAGGAATCGAACCCAGACCCTCCAGGTGCAAGGCGACAGTGCTAACCACTAAGCCACTGTGTTGCCGCAAATACTTTGCTGTTAAATTAAATTATTTTAAAATAACATAATGCTCATGTCTAAAGTTGAAAGTCAGAGCATTGACACTACAACCATATGTGTTAGATCTTTTTATAATTTATTCTTGGCATGTTCAAGAGATGAGCAACTGAGTTGATCATCGTGACATATTTACAGATGTGTTTCATTAAAATACTGGTAGAAAAGGGGAATGATAAAAGAGCTCTTAACATTATGCTGAACTAGGCTGTGTCTGTCTTTTCAGGTGACTATTATGGACACCCTAAGGCTTGTTGCTGAAGTGACTGATGATGTGCAATGAAAAGCTTTACATTGCAGTTAACAAAGACAACTTTGCATGGCATTCAATGCATTGCAGAATATGTTTTAGGTATTTCAATAAAATTAAATATGTTAAATAGAACTGTATAGTCAGATATGCACAAGTCTACAGCACAATAAACTGTATTGTTAAAAGTCTTGAGCTATTTCTTCATATTCTGCTTCCAAAGAGCCAGACTTTCTTGTATTTTTAATGTAGCCTTGAGGAATAGTTCTTCAGGCTTCCTGGAGGTCTTTTTTGGCTCTCTTTTTCATCAAGTTTTGGCTCTTATTTTTAGTCCAGTCCCTGTCCCAGACCGATTTCAGAGGTTTTTTTGATTGTTAAACCACACAGTGACCTACAGTATAAATCATTTAAACATAAAAAGTAGGAATGCTGAGTGACTGGAACAGACGAGAGGGGAAAAGAGTTTGCTGCTGAAGTAACATAAACCACGATTTACTAACTAACTGAACCACTTTTTAGCCTGTCAAAGTAAAAAAAAAAAAAAAAAAAATCACATTTATTTAATGTAATACGCATAATTCAATTTAATTAAAAGGGGTGGCTTAAGACATATAAAATAAATATTGCTAAAGAAATAGCAAGAGCAACAGCAATTATACAGTCTAATTGGTTACTTAACACTAAATAGTGGACCACAATATTAAGATGCTATTATACTGTATTTTCCAATGTAACTTGTTAAGTAGACGGATTATGCCATAAAAATTTCATGTTTTTTTTCCAGGATTTTTTAATAATATTCCACATTATCCTTGTTTTTACCACCCTTTAGCACAACCTGTACTGATTTCACAGTATACAGCTTTAAAATGGTAAGGATTTATATGGAGATGGGTTCCTCTTTAGCCCTCGTTTCTCTAAAGGCTTCTTGTTGTCTAACGAAGGTTTTTCCTTGTCTTTCTGACTCTTACTTCTGGCTTGCCGATTATAGATCTCAACCTACATCTATATTATTATAAAGCTATTATGAAAATAGACACTAAAGGAAAAATAATAATTAACTCAAACATGGATGAAGAAGATTTTTCTTGCTAGCTGGAATGGAGCTCACTTGCTATTAAAAAATATTTAAAAGTACATTACAGATTATGTAAAACCTTTAATTGACATTTCTTAGATTAAATTAAGTCAGTTGACATGCTGCTAAAGCTCCATTTGCTCCCTGATGTGTCCAGGTGTTTTGATTCCGCTGTGAATTTAATTAAGCAAATGGCGCTACCAAAATAGTATTTTGTTTTTTCATTTGCGTGGATCTAAAATACCACATATCTCTATTTAATTATTAATAAAAAAAATGAAATGATTGAATGAAGGATTTTCTGGCTGCTGGTGGTATTGTGAGTTTTCATGCTGTTTCAGGTGCAGCACCTGTTTCACAGAGTGCTGCTGTCTTAGCATTGTGTATGGAGGTGAGAGAATTGAGTGTGACAGGGCAGTAACAGTGTGTGTGCGTGGGCAGACACACACACATATGGTCTCACCTGAATGCTTCGATGAGCCGCTCCACTTTCTGCGCCTCGCCCTGAACACGAATGTGAGCCTGGAACTTTCGCAGAGCCTCATCCAGCTCCATCCCGGAGAAATCCATTTCATCTACTACACAACTACAGAGCAGAAAGAAAGAAGGGATAACAGGATGAAAGGAAGAAAGAAGGAAAAAAAGAAAGAGGGACAAAGTTAAAGAAAAAAGGCAGTAAAGATTTAGTGTCAAGCAGAGGAAGATGGTTCCTCTTGATTAGTCCTGTCCTCTCTGCCGTCTCCCTAATACTTTGGGTTCATTGGGAGTTGTCGCTTTCTACTTTCTCATTAGGGATTTATGACAGTGGCTGTTGTTAAAAGCGCTATCCAAATAAATTGAAATTGAAGGTGAGCAAAAAGCCTCCCAGACTACTTTCTGTGAATATTAAGAGAAGAGAGGAAAACTGAAAAGAAACCTACAGTATGGTATCACATAAGGTAACTCTCCAAGGATTTAGCAGCGAGCGGTGGTAAAGTTCCCCATGAAAGACACACATAGGAATGAGCTGATAGACTAGGCTAGTATTTCTGTTCATGATTAATAGTAAGAATGGTGTGACTATTACCGACCTACAAACTGAACTTTTGTACTATTATATTAAATATTATATAGTGCTGGCAGCATGGGGGCGTAGTGGTTAGCACTGTCGCCTTGTACCTCGGGGGTCCAGGTGTGTGTGCATGGCGTTGCACGGTCTCCCTGTGCTTCGTGGGTTTTCTCCAGGTACTCCGGTTCCCCCCACAGTCCAAAGACATGCAGATTAGTGTGTAAATGCAAGTGTGAATGTAAAAATGGGAATACCATTGGCTTCTACGGTCATTAGTTGAACAACAGAGGTTCTAGATAGTGCTTTTGGCTAATGCCAAGATACACACTATACCAGTATTCATGCACTTCATTGTACCTGGAGATTAATTACTTAGATCTGAGCAATGGTTTGCTTTTAACATAACTTTTTTGTTTTTTGAATAACAATGCTGAGAATTTGGTGAATATTATTCAGTTGTGAGACGCACACTTGAGCCAATTAGTGTTATTGTCAGTATATAAGTTAAACATACTGTATGTAATGGCACATATATTCAGTCTCCCTAAAGATGTGTAGAGTAAAACATTTCCTCAGTCCATCATACTGCATGTGTATATGTGTGTTGACTAATCAGAATATGCAGAGAGCAGTGCTCAAGAGTACACAGTCTTCCAGATGGAGCAGTGTTTGCTGCGATGTGAATGTGAATGTTATGACAGGCAGATCTGGCCTGTATAAACGAGCCAAGCAGACTGACAGACTGACTCAGCATATGTGCACACAGAAATGTGTATAAAGCCTCCTTAACAGGCCGAACGTGTGTCAGTCTGCTTTGGCACTTTGGTGCTTATGCTGTCTCATGAGTCAGTGTCTTACAAGACAGGCATGAATATACAGGTAAATAAAAGATTCCTGAATATTTCATGATACTGGTAACATTGTGTATGCCTGAAGAATTAATGGGTTAGAATGTTTACATAGCCATGAAGCACAGAAGAAGTGGACGATTTATAAATATTCTATATCTGAAATGAAATCTGTTAAACAATTTCTAATAACTTCCATTTGTACATACGTAAATGTGGCAATGTTAATGTTTTCTGACTGGCTGTTGTAACAGAACGAGCTCACAGGATTGTGGGATAGCTAGGACAACATATGGCATCACGGTGGCTTAGTGGTTAGCACTGTCTCCTTGCACCTCCAGGGAGACCTCGGGGTCTACTGTATGTGCATGGAGTTTGCATGTTCTCCCTGTGCTTGGTGAAGTTTCCTCCTGGTCCTCCGGACTCCTTCCACAGGCAAAAGACATGCAGATTATGCTAATTGGTGTTTCCAAATTGTCCGTAGTGTGTGAATGAGCATGTACGTATATGTGTTTGTCCTGCGATGGATTGGGTGAACACCACCTGGCCCCCACAACCCTGTATACAGGATAAAACGGTATAGACGAATATGGGAATAAATACAGTGGTCACCATTGGGCTCCACGGCCCCTAGTGGGACTACAGAGGTTGGTGCTTGGTGGGTTTCCTCCAAGTCCTCTGGACTTCTTTCACAGGCAAAAGATATTCAGATTTTGCTAATTGGAGTTCCAAAATTGGCCATTAACTGGAGGTCCTACCACGATTGTAAAATGGAAATAAATACAGTGGTCACCCTTGGGCTCCATTGTTCCTTAGTGGGACTACAGAGATTCCTAGATGGATAGATGGGTTGAGGACAAGTTATGACTAGACTATATAAACTAAAAAGAGGTTAAAAGCGGTTTTAAAAATTGTGTCGCAGATTTGACAGATTTGTGTACTTTATTTGCTTTAAACAGTAATGTAAAATGTTTGCATGTTGTCCTCATGCTTGGTGGGTTACATCCGGATACTCTGGTTTCCTCCTACAGTCCAAAGACATGAAGATTAGGCTAATTAGGGTTCCCTAATTGCCCATAGTGTGTGAATAAATGTGTGTATGCCCTGCGATGGATTGGCACCCTACCATCGAGTGAGTGAGTGAGTAAGTGAGTGAGTGAGTGAGTGAGTGAGTAAGTAATGTAAAATGTCTTAATACTATATTGATGGCAATGTGCTTTACATAACATAGGCTGCTTAATATAACAGGATGATCTTTGTGTAGGTTAAGCATAATATCTGGCTACCATCGTGCTACAGCCTCCCCCACAACATTCTTTACCCAGTCATGCTAGTGTGAGTATACTTGCTATGCATGACATAAATGTATAAATGAACCAAAAGAAAATTGACAGTAAACATTTTTACCATCACTAGGAGCTGTTACAGCAGTAAATTGATGAACCATCACCAGGCCCAGGCCCAGGCCCACTGCACACTCACATCTCATTTGCCGAGCATTTTCATACACACCATTATATCATGATGGTTTATTCGACCATGACTCTCACAGTCAGAGAACTCCCATCAGCAGGTTTCGAAATGCTCTCTCAGGGCCTGCAGTGTACCAGTACCATAAGCCTGTATCACACAGAGAGCCCTAAATAGCCGTGAGCTGCTCCTCTGAGTGTAGCTGAAAAGCATATCACTGTGACCAGATGGCAGGGAGCACTTTACCCAGTGGAGTGAAACCAGGATACACATGTTTTTTTTTTTTATTCCCAAGAAATCTGTTCTCCATGTCAGTCATTTCACTTTACCGCCATTTAAAACATCAAGGTCTCCAGGAAAGTTTCAAATTCTTTCTGAAGTCAGAAAAGACAGATAGGGACTCAGTATGTGTGCTGGGGTCAGCCTTTGTACGGAAGAGTCGCCTTGAAAGAGCAAGGGCTTAGCTCCATGGGACACATACAAATGTTGCTGAGGTCTTTTCAGATCTGGTATTTTCTTTGTGGTGCTGTAGAGCTAGACCTGCAGAACAATGATGACAGACTGTGTGTTTGAGAGCAACCATGCCCCAATCAGCCCATTCTCTCCCAATCAAGCGCTGTCATATGAGAGCTCATGCTTTTACAATTCCTCTCACTGTCGCTTTGCTGCATTGGTAACTTTAGGTTAGAGCTTCTGTGTCTAATTTTCTTTACACTTATTTTCTGTCGTTGTTGATTTTTCCAGATAAGAGATATAATGCCAGCATATAGGCTGGTTTGTATATAGACTTTGAGTTAATGGTGTTGGGACTGGTAATCCCTCAGGAGACAAGAAATAAGAGAAGGCTTTTTTTTTTTTTTTACCTCACTGAGGGTGGATGTAGGTTGGAATAGATGAAGCTTATTTAATTTGTTCATTTACTTAACAACAGTAACCAGTTCATCAGCTAAGTTTTTCTTATTTTTCTTATATATTCAGCTAGATTTTTCTTATTTTCCTATATATTTTTTTTTTAAATATTTTTCATATATTGTATATTTTGTATCATACAAATATTTAATTTTTTCTTAGTTAAATTGACTTCTATTTTATTTTTCATATTTATTTCCTAATAATAGTTTTTTATTTTAAGGTCACAGGCGATCGTCTGAGCATTTCACTGCATATCGTACTGTGTATGACTGTGTATGTGACAAATAAAATTAGAAATTTTGAAATTTGATCCTGTTCAGAGTGAGAGGTGGATTACATTATTCACTCTGACTCACTCATTCTTTATACCGCTTATTCTGCACTGGGTCACAAGGCGGGGTACACTCTGCATAAGGAGCTAATCCATCTCAGGGCACAATCTCACACACATATTTACATGACCGAAAATGCCAATTAGACTATTCTGCATGTTTTTGGACTATGGGAGGAAATTGCAGTACCCGGAGAAAACCCACCACGCACAGGGAGAACACAAGGCAGGAATCGGACACCTAACTCTGGAGGTACAGTATCAGTTCATAGTGTTAACCACCACACAAAAATTTTGTTAATTGATTAACAAATAAAATTAACCTAGATTGTCAGAAAATACCGTGGACTGAAGTAAAATGGAGTGCAGGCAGTATTTGATCAACCAATCTGCAGAAGCAGCTGACTTTCATCAGAGTTTCTTTGGAAGTGGGCAGAAATGAGATTAAAAAAAAAAAATTCCACACATCTCTACTTCAAGTAAAAGTTTGGTACACTGGGTTCGTTTTTTAAGCCTGCTTTTACACTCCCACGTGGTACTTTTTACATCATCCTACCTGCACTCTGAAGTTTGAAGATTGGTAAATCTTAAATCTCTCCTTAGCCACCAGAAATGTTCTGTATCTATTCTCCTTCAAATTATTTACTACAAATGGATGTTTCTCTGATCATAGCAAGTAGGCTAGCAGATGTTGACAACAGATGTTGCCTGCCTTTTGTTCTGATTGCTAGAGAAACAATTCTCTGAGGAGGCTAATTATTAAACAACTGTCTAACATTAATAAGTACCGTTTTTAACAAAAAAAAAATCAAATATAGTTAAAAGAAAAAATATTTAATGATTATTAGGATATTTATTGAGATGTCTTTATTTCTTCCCCAACTCCTGCCTGCACTGGATATATAACTTCTCACTAGCATCAATGTAACATCAATCAACATAGATGTACAGTTTCCAGGCAACAGCATCGTAAGTGCAAATGTGAATGCACCTGGCGGAGTGTTTATTTAGGGGCCCTAATACCTGGGCACTTTGTGTGATCGTTTAGGTAGCACTGGGAAAGGTCCAAGGGCCAAAGACAATGCGCGCAAGACCTAATATAGAGGCAAAGACCCAGCAGGAGAGCGGCACCCCACTCTCGGCAGTCCACCATGCTCTCTGTCTCAAATTAAAGTAAAATCACACATAAATCCTGGGTAAGAGTGGCCTCACCCCGGGAGTATATAAACTTTTATTTTTAGTTTCCAGAGACCCCTCCTGTCTTAAGCAGACGGCGGATCACTGTAAGTGTTGTGTTTTTAGTTCTCTTTAGTTTCCTTTAGTTTCCTAATTGATAATCCCATGCTACTGTATGTTTTAATGAGAAGGTCTTCCCATGCATATCATAAGCACTCTTCCAAATTCTAATTTCGCTGTCCCCCTCAGAAGCCCTTCGTAAAAGACCCTTATTAATATTATTCTATCCTGTGGTGGAGCTCTTTAACACGCACCCCGTAACAAGTAGATTATTAAATCCAGCACATTACTGTTCATAACATTGCTTTTATTCAACATTTTTATTTCACTTATTGTGCAAGGTAAACTTCAGGTGGATAACTAAGTACTGCAAAAATGTCAATAACATCTGTTGATTTAAGACACTCACAGTTTGACACATATGCTGTATTGATTTGTAATCTGGCACGTAGTTTAACTGCTCATAACTTTACTTCTACTTAACATTTTGATTTAATTTATGGTGCAGGTTTTACTTCAAGCAAATTCCAAAGTACGGTTTTAAACAGATAATAAATAGAATAAACATACATTAATCTGTCCATTTATCTTTAAAGGTTCAGTTTTCATAGTCTACTTGCCATTTGGAGTTGTTATTTCCGTTTGTTTTTTGTTAGAATTGTGTCTGCCTTTAGGTGCATTACGGACGTTTCTGTGTTTTCCGCATACTCTGTTTATACGCTGTAAACTATCGTGTTGATCAGCTCTGTTGAGTGACATGTATGGCCACACCCACCTCGAGGAAATAAGGGCTATATTCTTTCAAAAAAGCGCTAGATGCTGTGACATCATTTGGCACATAACTGCTTATAACCTTATTTCTACTCAATATTTTGATTTCATTGAAACTTTAGGCAAATACCAAAGGAATAGCAAAGTTTCATTAAATTCTGTCCAGGAAATTTTGCGCTATGCTATGATGAGAATCTGCCTGGACAGACAGACATACTGTATAGACATACAGACATACATTTTTTTAAGACTGGTTTTGGGTCCTTTAATGTATGAAACAAAGAAAAGCTAATTGAAAGAGCATTGAGAGAGCTAGTTCTGAGCAATATCTTTCTTTTATTTGTATAGGTGCAGATAATGAACGTTTTATCTATGATTAATAAAATAAAAAAAAAAAAATAAATAAAAAAATAATAATAATAATAATAATTATTATTATTATTATTATTATTATTATTATTACACTTTTCCTCATGGGGACCAGCTAAAAGTCCCAACAAGGGACTGGGCATATTGTCACATGAACATTTACATTTCCCTACACACACACAAAAAGAAAGCAGTGTATCATTCCCAGTGTCTCTTTATAGACTTTGAGTCCTGGGGCTCAGCTGCTGCTCGAGGAGATCTCATTAAAAGATGCTACCACTCGCTAAAGCCACTAAGAAGAAGAAAAAAGCAAACTAAATGAACAGCTCCATTTCGCTAAGGCAATTTTCTTCCTATCTTCTATATGTGTGTACACACAAAATACACACAGCTTTGTTTTCTTTTTCTTTTACATGTTTTCTCTTGGCTCTTTTAAACTATTTCTGTTTTTATCCACCTGTCCTGCTGCTTCAAATCCCTGACGGCTTTCAGGGCTCAAAAGACCCTCTCCTTCTCTCTCTCTTTCTCTCTTTCTGCATTTTTTCCCTAGTCTTTTTTAGTCATTAAATTGTTGAATTTTAACCACTCACTCCAGGACGTCTCTATTGAAGGGCTTCTTGCTGTTGCCGAGGAACTCGCCGATCATCTGCCGGCTCAGGCCCTTCCTTTGCAGCAGGAAGTGTGCGACGCCTATGGGTGTATCAGGAATGAAACCTCGTGAGATGAGAAACTGGAGGCCTTTATCTGGATTTCTGTTCAAGAAAAAAGGAAAAGCACACCGTTATTCTGGATTGCGGAGAACAGAAGATCTGCAGGCAGCAGAGTAACACTATTACACAGTGTATGTAGACAATAATAACTAGTATACTGTGATTTACGCTAAAGAATAGAATTAAAGTGATTGAGGACAACCCCAGTATATATTCTGCACATGCATTGCTATGTAGCTGCAAACATTTCATTAGACTAATTATAGTAGTAAGCATTATAAAGAGCCTTGCATAGGACTAGTGCAGTGTAGTGATTTCTAAGGACAAATCTCATAGATAGCCCTCTTTTAAAAAGCCTGGGCTTTATCTCTGCATCCAGTATAGTGTATTAGCTGTTGAAGCCCAAACTGTCATAACACATTTCTTTTGCTCTCTCAGAGCGTGACTTCCAGCCGTGATGAAGCACTTCTGCTTCATCGGACACTCTCTCTCTTAAAGCTGCAGTCTTTAGCATTATAAAAAATGCTTATGGTTTTACGAGGAAGCATACCATATACTGTATTATAATGTCCTTGAACTGCTGTGAGTCCCCTTTAAAATGCAGTTTTATTGTTTTGTTTTTTAGTTTTTAGTTAGAAAAGTTTCAGTCTCAGGCCACAACTTGTATGAAATTTGTATGCATGCATTATATGCTAGCTTAGATATATTCTCTGCAATTTTAGGCATGGAAGACGTCAGAACATGCAGCCAACTTGGAGGAGCAAGTATGAGAACATTAAGAAAAGGAAACCATGAGTCTGTGAGTAAGGGTCTATATGATCCTGGAAGAAAAAAATGGATTCAAGAGTAACAGCTTACAGTGGAATCCTGGCATACGAACGCTCCACCTCACAAAATTTTGCTTTAAGAACTGAAACAAATTTGCCTCGGCATACATTTACAATGTTTTTTGACATTGTGTGCAAGATTTAGTGAAGACTAACATTAGTACCCGTCATTGATGGCTAAAGAGTTTGTAAAACCAGTTAAAAGGTTAAAGCCAAAAAAAAAAAACTGATCAGCATTTGACACATGCGCAACTGCTCATAACTTCTCTTTACCGCAACCTTTTGCTCAAGGTAAATTTTTCATAGTGATGTCCAACGTTTTGGAGTAAGTCATGCTGTGTCCACCATCTAATCCTGGGTCCAGTCCTCACTCTCTTTTTCCTCTTTTGTACCTCCAAAGTCATCCCACTAGACTAACAACTGATGTTGGCTAGCTTCACTACCCCCTACAACCACCTTAAAGTCTCTAATCTCCTTCAGACTGCATCTCCTATACAGCAGATAGTCCACCTGAGCATATCTTCCATCCTAAATGCAAAATCTATAATAATATTATAGATTTTTCTCTTCTGGGCCCCATAGCTCTTCAACACCTACCCATCACCTTTGTTTTCTTCTCCAACATGCGCATTAAGTTCACCAATCTTTATTTTGTGGTGGGACACTCACTTGAGAAATATACCTTCACCTTCACATCACATCCTACCTGTAGGGCGTATGCACTAATGACATTTAACATCACCCCTTTCACTACCAGTTTTATACTCATCACTCTATCCTCACTTCCACTACACTCTTCGCATACTCTTCTTTCATTATTAGACCTACATCATTTCTCTTATTATCTACACCATAGTAAACACACAGTTTGAACTCACCTCCAATGTTCTTAGTCTTGCTTCCCTTCCACTTGGTCTCTTGTACACAGTATATCTACCTTTCTCAGAACCAACACCACAAAGTTCTATCTCTTTTCCTTTAACAGTCATAGTACATTTAACATTCAAAGTTCCTATTTGAACCTTTTTTAACCAGTTTTTAAATATATCATTCAAAGAGCAAGTTCTGAAAAATGTACAGACAAAACCCTTCTTTTATTTATACAGCTATAGCACCATGGGTCCCAAAAATGTTAGTAAGGATGGTAGAAAGAGAAAAAAGGGAGCCACTTTAAGTTTCATTTTTAAAGCAGCCAGTGCCAAGACAAATCATAAATTAAGGTTAAGTAAGGTTGAATTTTTATTCATTTCATATTTGATGTTATTTACATATCTTTTATAAACATGTGATTGCTTTTATATGCTAAATTTTATTAAACTTAATTATAGTGTTAGAAAATGGTAATGTTTGGAAATATTTTTGGGTGGCTGGAACAGATTATCTGCATTTACCTTATTTCCTATGGGAAAATCTGTTTCGCAATACGAAATTTCCCATTAAGGACTCGCATATGCCGAGGTTTCATTGTATTTTTATTCTTTATCCTTTGATTGGTTGCACAATAGTAGATAACAGTCTTCTGATATTTTCTATATTGTAGAATTTGTCTCATCAGTCATCTGAGCTACATAACGTACTATACCCTGAAGTGTCCCTGGTGTGTTGTTTTTTTCCATGCATTTTGGTATCCAAACTCTTATTGGTAGGTGGCATCTGCTCGCCTTGATGGCCTGCATTATTTTGGTCTGTGTTTTGGCAAACAGTGTCTTGTGTATTGAATTTAATGGACTGAAGCAGATTAGATAATAATTGCACAGCGAGCACAGACTGCGTAATAAAAATACACTTACAGGAAGCGATCAAAAGTGATTGTTTTGACCTCAACACTGTATTTTAGAAAGCCAGATAGAGTTAGAGGGTTAACTTCATAGCTTTAGACTTAATTGTAGACTTAAATAGATTCTGTGTCACCAGGTGCTTGGGAACTATAACACGTACGTATATAAGAAGTGTTTTAAGAAGCAGCCATGAATTCTCTCTATTATCCTTAATTCATCGGTGCAGTCCAAAACACATCACGAAATGATATCCTAAAGATATTCTTAAGTGGCAACGAGAGTTTCTTTAAGTTTCTGAAGATGTTTCACCTCTTTCTACCCGACTTCATTAGTTTATTTCTGAATATCTGGAGATAATGGTCACTTTTTTAGAGAGAGCAATGTCCAGATTTTAGACAGTGAAGACGAATTGTTTAACGAGCTGTAAACAAGGTCATCTACATTTAATTGGAACAACCTTCTTGCAACAAAGGCTCACTGGTCAGTCCCATGAACATTTGTTAAGTGAAACACCTAATCCTTGAATATTGACGGATAACCTGTAACTAACTTGTGAAAGAGATGCATTTATTTGTGGGAACTGTATACAGAATCTTTTATGAAGACCACTTGCACATTACTGTTACTCAACTGGAATTTATTGGCACATTTGCCAAACAGTCCTGACATGGCTCCATGGCATTTCCACATGTTTGCACCAATAAACGAGTTCCTGGGATGCCAGCAATTAAGATGTAAAGCAGGCATTCTGACTGTAGCTTTCTCATACATAACCTCATAGGAGAACATTCAGGTCTTATGAGGTTAAATAAACTATCAAACTAATGCCTGCATTTGAAAATTGCATCAATAGTAAATGGCCGGGTGGCACGGTGTCATGGTAGTTAGCACTGCGCCTTGCATCACCAGGGTCTGGGTTCAATCCCCCCCTCCCCCTCTCAGGTCTGTGTCCATGGTGTTTGTATGTTCTCCCCATGCTTGGTGGGTTTCATCCAGGTATTTCAGTCCAAAGACATGCACATTAGATTAACTGGCATTATCAAATTTCCTATAGTGTGTGAATGAGTGTGTGAGAGTGTGTACTGTATGTGTGCGTGTCCTCAAATAGATTGGCACTTTGTCCAGGGTGTACTCTACCTCGGACCTCGTTCCTAGTCTCCTGGGATAGGCTCCAGGCCTCCCGTGACCCTGTATACAGGATAAAGCGGTACAGACATTGAGTGAGTGAGTAAGTGAGTAAGTAAATGGCCTAAAATATATGGACACCTGACCATTACAACAAGATGTTTTTGTTCAAAGTGCTTTTCTAAAACCACTGACATTAATATTTCAGTAAGTTGGAGCTCTACTTTTACTGCTATACCAGCTTCCACTTCTCTGTGAAGGCTTTGGTGCATTTTGGAGCCTGGTTGGGAGATAGTGTTTTAGATCATCTTAAATGTTTTCCTCGAAGTAGAGGTCATGGCTCAGTGCAGGACACGTCTCGAGATACTTTGCTGTAACCCTGTTCCCTGAAAAAGCGGGAACGAGATGCTGCGCGAAAGCGCTATGGGAACCGATTCTTCGTGACCGATTGTGAAGCACGTGTGTGTCAAACACCCCAAATATTTTGCCATGTATAACCTCAGGCAGGTGACGTCAATCAATGAGGTGCATCTGGAGGTTATAAATAGGCATGAACCGGAAACACCTTCAGGTCAATTTTGTCTGAAGGACGTCTAGTAACGCATTCAGTGCGGAGCATATCATTGGAGCGCAGCATCTCATCCCCGCTTTTTTAGGGAACATGTCGATGCCGAGGCACTAGCTCCATAGTACAAAGCTCTCGGTGTTAACCCTTGTTGCCTCCCAGCTGCTAGAGGGAGTATTTCAGTGCCAGAAATAGAGTCATCTTTTCGAGGCAATAGATGTGCCAGAAGAAGAAGAAGAAGAAGACCTCTTCAGATCCCTTGGGCTGGACGGCCATCTAAGGCCGCCTTTTGGCCCATAAGGGAAAATGTCTGCCGTTAGCAACTTGCGACGACAACACGGACCTAGAGTGGGACCCAGAGTCAAGCACGAGGGTCTGAAGCTCCCGGTGCGTAACCCTTATTGCCTCTGGGGATTGGCCCTTGGATAAAATCCCCAGGCGCTTGGTCACCACTGAAATCACTCTCTGAGCTACCACCTGGCCTAGCTTGTACTCCTTTAGAGTGCTATAATAAATTCAGGCCATTGCGCTCGAATTCCGCATGACACTTGAATTCATACCTCATGTTGGAGGGAGAACGCTTTTGTGGCGTTAAGACTCCACCCTCAGAAATGAGGTGAGCTAGGGCAACATATTGGAGGAGTAGTGTTGGTGATGGTGGTGGCTGTTAGGTGTCCGGTGTCCTGAAATACAACAGGAGGGAACCGAGCACCTAACATTTTGTCAGAAACCGCTGTCAACCGAAACACCAGTGGCGGCAGGAATTAAACAGCAAACCTCACGCCTCGGGGGTCCGGAAGGTGAGATAGGGGCATCAAGAAGGAAAGCCTGTCCTTGATGCCCGTAAGATTAAGCCACAGATGTCTCTCTGTAGCCACCATGGCAGCCATGGAGTGACCAATTGCACGGGCCGTCTGCTTGGTTGCCCAGAGAGACAAGTCTGTGGCTCGGCATAACTCCAGAAACAGCGCTTCTTTGGCAACCCCGTCGATGCTCAGGTCATTTAGCAAGTCAGCCTGGTATGCCTGTAAGACCGCCATGGTGTGCAGAGCACAACCAGCTTGACCTGCTGCCTGAAAAGCCTTCCCCACCAGCAAAGATGTCAATCTGCACAGCTTGGAGGTGAGCGTGGGCTTTTTCAGGTGGGATGACGTCCCAGGAGAGAGATAGCCCGCAAGCGTCTCTTCTATCTGGGCATCATCATGTAACCCCGTAAATTTGCATTCACGACATTAAAATAAATCGATGTCGTTGGCACAAACACACGGGATGAATATGGCCTCTCCCATGAACGGGTTAATTCATCATGGAGATCACCAAAGAAGGGTGGTCTCCCTCCGGCCACTTGACAGGAACCTGTCGTCTAATTTCGACCGCTTGGGAGAGTCTGGCTTCCGTAGCCATTTAAGGTATAAGCGCTCAACCGCGCATGTCACTAACTCTAATAGCTCCTGATACGCCTGCTCATCTCTGGAGGGGCACTCCGACAGTTTTCATGTCCGCAGAAGCGAGAGAGAAAATTTCTTCTGCTACTTCACAAAAAGCGCAGGCGCGCACTTGAGAAGAAGGCGGTAACGGCACACGATTCTGCGGAAGAGCAAGAGAAAGACAAAACTCGCTCTGCTGTACTGCCGCCAAATTAACACGCGAGCCCCAGGAGTACGCTGCGGCTGTGTTTCTGGTTCATGACTATTCAGAACCTTCAGGTGCACCTTATTGGTTGACGTCACCTGCCTGAGGTGTGATAAAAAATATTTAGCGTGTTTGACACACACGTGCTTCACAACCGGTCACGAGGAATCATTTCCCATAGCGCTTTCGCGCAGCATCGAGTGTAGCTTTTGAAAGGGAACTTGATTTTTTCAAGAATAACATTTACAAACCGTGTCTTTATAGAGCTAGCTTTGTTCACAGGAGCATTGTTGTCCTGGAACAATTTTGGTCGTCTTAGTTTTGGAGAAGGTGCAGGTAAAGTACAACATACTGTACCAAGGAACCTTATAAAGTTGTGGGCTTCCAACTTTGTAGCAACCATTTCATATGGGTGTGATTGTTATGTGTACAAAAACGTTTGCACATGTAGGAAGACTGGTATCTAAACCTAAAATATTACCAGAATAAAGAGCATTGAAACTTCAAAGTTTTTATAGAGCTAACAGGCATTCCTTGCTCTTTGAAAAGGACACATACACACACATACACTGACATCACATCTGAGTTCTCATGTCTTATCAATAACCTTATGCAGGCTATATTTTTTAGAAATGGCATGCGATTTACATTCTTGGACACAAGTTGATGGGTTTCGATAGCCCTCCATCAGACATACGCTCTGTTGGGCGCTCGTCTTGTATACCGCAATCTTGCTTTACCTCTTTCTATTACATAAAATGGCCTTTTACAAGACAAGACTTGCCAGAGGCGCAAGTTGATGGGCATGTACTGACAGTCAATTCAATCCCAGAAAATAGCTACTTGTTTTTCTCTTTTTTTTTTCCACTATCAGACAAATACATTGAGAGTTATATAGCAAGCCTGGTTGTAATTCGGTAGGAGAGTTTGCATTTGTTTATCTTCCTCTTCTTCCTCTCGCACATTTTAAGTTTCGTATTTGTTTTTGGCTTTAAGGTAGTAGCAATAAAATAGACTAAGTGTGGATTTTGTTCTGCTTTCGTTTGGACACCATTCTCATGAGGACCAACAACAACACAGGTCTGTTGACCCTTTGTCATTTTGAAGAACAGGTTCCCTGTGCTACAGTATGTGCCAGTAAGTATTTTTACGTGTTCTACATCTTCCATACTGTTCCTAATTTTCTCATTTCCAATTTTTCCACACACATTTATTTTTCCACTTTTCCTCTACTACCTCATCCCTGTATCCAGGCATGTCTATCCACCACTAATATTTTATTCAGGGGTATTCACTGGTGCTTAGAAACATCTACATTTAAAGCACAGAGAGAGAAAGGAAGAGAGAGAGAGAGAGAGAGAGAGAGAGATAGAGCGAAGCTCTAGTAGAAGTTAAAAAATAATACCTTTGTTGCTTGGAATGCAATTTTTAATTTAAACCAAGTTGCCAAATTATGTGTTAAGTACATCATTTTTAACATAATCTCCCTGCTTTTCGATACACTTTGTCCATCTGCCAACAAAGAAAAATGTTTTGGGCTGAGCTACGAGCCACGAATACATCGCTGTCTTAACGTTTTCACCAGAACTGAATCTTCATCCTCGTTAGGCTGCTTGTAGGGAACCAAACAGGTGAAAGTTTGATAGAGCGAGATCAGGAGCTTTAACACCTCTTCAGTGTGTCTACAGTGTGGGGAGAAGTGTACAAATGGGCATTGTCATGCATAATTAGAAGCCCTTGGATAGCAGTCCTCTGCATTTATTCCAAAGTTTTGGCTTCAAAAAGCATCTTAGTAACGTTCACTGTTGATTGTTGAACCTTTTCCTGATAATGTTCCAATAGTGACCCTTAAAAATCCCAGAAAACTGTAACCATCAATTTTTTTAGTTGATGGTTGACTTGAACTTTTCCTTGGTCGTCCATTAAGGATGTTTCCGTTCCATACTTTGCTTCTCATACTAATGAAATACACTTTGAGATATTTTACCCAGAAATTATTCATACTCAACACAAGAACGTGTACAGTACAGTGAAACCTTGGATTACAAGCATAATGAATTCCAGAAGTGGCCTCGTATTTCAAAACACTTGTAAATCAAAGCAAATTTTTCCCATAAGAAATAATGGAAACTCAAATTGTTTGTTCCACAGCCCCAAAAAATAAATACATGAAAATAATTAATACAAAATATTCAGTAAAAATAAAACAAATTAACCTGCATTTTACCCTTAAAAAAGTAAAAATATATCCCGACAGATAAGTGTTTCCATTTGTGCGCGCAGGCGCTGTGTGTGTGTGTTTTTGTGTGTGAAGCTAAAGTAAGAGGAGAGGTAAAATCAGCCCCTTCCGTCTCCCTCTTCTCGTCGTACACAGTAACACTTCCTCCTCTCTTATTTAAGTTTCACACACACTCGAGAGAAGGAGGGGTGTGTGTGTGTGTGTGTGTGTGTGTGTGTGGTACGATGCCCAATGACACACAATGGCATGCTGACCCAGGGAGAAAAAGAAAATAGATCTTTAACCTCTCTAATGAGACTTTCTTTTGCCTATATCTGATTTTTTTGACCGTCTGTTTACACGTTCTTTCAACTATGACTCATATTCGATTCACGTGTTTACACTTTCCATGCCATCTGCTGGGTGCTTTTCCTTTTCCATGTCACCTGCGATGTTATAATTCCACAAGCGCTTACACCGGAGAATAACATTACGTCATTAAACCGCGAGGAAGTCGCAGTTTTAATGGCATACAGAACGCAATGACTCGGGAAATCCCATCTGTCGGTTTACACGACAATCACATTAGCACATATCTGATTTATATCTGATTTATTTCCACATATGAAGGAGGCCTGAAACCGATCTCGAAATATCGGAATGCATGCATTTTTTTTCTGTTTACACGGACATAAAACATATCCGATATGTGTCACATATGAGCAAAAAATCAGAATTGGGTCACATTTACATGACAGTGTAAACGTAGCCTAAGACCCAGCAGGGGAGACGATTACCCACAATTCCATAGTGCGCGAGAGAGAAAAAACGTTGGCTCAGTTGTGCTCAGCATCAAAACAAGAAGCGCATGCGTGATACACTGTACTCGTAAACCAAGACTTGTTCTTTTTCAAGTCAAAATATATTTAAAATCTTTTTAAGCTCGTTTTGTGGAACACTCGCAAACTGCATTACTCACAATCCGGGGTTCCACTGTATACATCTGTCCTGATTGTCACTTGCTTTTTTATAACTTTTAAATTTGGAAAAAAATAAACATTTCTGTTTATCTTGTACGTTTCGTATATTTCGTATACATACATTACGTATTGTTACGTATATTTCCTTATAATGTAAACTAGGCAAGGATCTTCAAAACATCCTGGTTGTTTTTATCTACTGACTCAGTACCAAAGACACATGCACAGCCAAAGATACACACATCCAACCCAACACATCCTTTATCCATCTCTTCTCAAACTGCAAGTTTTTAATTGGCTACTACAAGGAAGAGCATCAGGCCACCTATTGAATCCCCTTATCTCTGATTGTTGTCTTAGCCATCAAGCACGTGCACATACACACATACACACGCACACCTGCTTCAGATGCAGCTGAAGTCTGGCCCAGGTATTAGACTGAAGTACTGGAACTAATGAGACTCTGTCTCTCTCTCTCTCTCTCTCTCTCTCCTTCTACTTCTATCTCTCTCTCTTTCTGTCTCCCTTTATCATATCAGCACCTTTTGATTATGCAGCTCCTGCTTTTCTCCAGCAGTGCATGAAGCAAAAAAAAAGAGGTAAATGGGTATGAGAAGTAAAGTTAGGCTTGCCCTGTTTGTTTCTAAAGCTGCAAAAGTGCTTTGTCAGGAGCGTGCACAGTGCATCAAGCAGTTGCGAAGTGACAGGAGGATCATTAGAGGGCATTCCAACTATAACCATATGACCTATTTTTAATGTGCCTCTTTTATTTTTACTGATCCCAGCCAAGCTGGCAAAACCACTGAAAAATAGCCATTAAGAAAGGCATATTTTCTGCCCACATGTGGGGTGCAGTGTGGCACAGCTTGGCACCGTTAAAAAACACATAACGATCTGGACAGCTTTCTTTGGCCACCAACATTGCACTTTAATGTGTAAAGGAATTGAAAGGGATTTTCAAAAAGCCACTTTTTCCATTTAATCATGTATATGACACTTTTATCTAAAAAGAGACATGCACGGAGCTGAACAGTTGAACCGTCTCTGCTGAACTACCACTCGCCATTACAGCGTTTTACCATGTTAAATGTCCAAATGGCTATATTTTCACTTAATCACCTAAAGGTCCTATATTTAACTACTTCTTAAACAAGTCAATATATTGTAGCGTTTTTACGCCGGAAAGGATGCTGGAGAGACGAGTGAGCTTATTTGCTACCCAATGCAATGGCTGGGAGTACTTTATTAAGCACACAGCATGTAAGGCATGAGCAGCACCTTCACTCAGGAGCCTACATCCAATTCAGCACTAGCTTGAACTGGAGCACATTTCACACGTCACACACCTCCTCACACACAACAGGGCCGAAGCCACTGACCAAAACACCTTTCCCCATCATGGTGAATACACCGACATCCCCGCAAGGCATGCTGGTCGTCAGCCGCCGCCCCGCCCACGCCACACAGCCCCCACCCGAGCTGTGACCGTCCCTGGTCACCATGACGAACTTTGTATTGGAGGCGTGGAGGCGGTCGGCACTGGCGGTGGGAACGCCGGCGTCCTTTGGCAGGTGAGGGATGAACGCGAACGTAGTCCTGAGGCGGTCCGGCCTCCACAGAGTTCGATGTCTCCCCGGCGTGCGGCTGAGGCGCAAGACGGTCCCGGTGGGGCAAAACTCGTGCCCGCCCTGCCAACCGCACCCGGTAGATGACATCGGAGAGCCGAGCTGGCTGTGAGTGTCCACGCCCATTCGCCCCATAGGTGCCCCCACCCAAAAGTCTTGCAGCGGTGCCCGCGAGCGCTGGGTGGGGCCCTTCTGCCTGGTGATGAGCGGTTCACAGTTCCACAACCCGTGGGAAACAGTGGAGCCGGTGTCCACGAGTGCCCGCAGTAAGACGCCGTCCGGCACACAGTCGATGTAAAGCCCCGCGGGGCTCCCCAACCGTCCACCCGGCGCTAGTTTAGCGGCTGCTGGTGTACGCTGTCCCTCAGGCCTGAGAACGTTAAAGCGGTAGTCCGGCTGTCCCTCAGGCCTGAGAACGTTGCAGTGGTAGTCCGGCGGTCCCTGGCCTCGACGTCGTCGCGGAATCTCGGAAGCGGTGTCGAGGCCTAGCCGCGACGGGTAGCCCTGTCCCCGGCTAGGTTCACCTACCAAGCACCACTGAGCTGCGGGCAGTCGCTCGGCTCTTCCGCCGCGATGTGCCGCCGACATGGGCTCAGCGCGCTCGGCCTCGCGCAGCGGCAAGTCGCTTTGCCGGCTAGCTGCGCACGGAGCTGTATCTTGCTCCGGCGCTTGCGCAGCGCCAGCCTCCGCCCCAAGATCCAGCGCCGGGATTTTCTGCTTCCCGCTCCGCGTTGGTGGACGTGGTGTGCTCGCGCTAGCTCCGCCAGGAAAGCGCTTCTTCTGCGCGAGTAGTCGCTCCGCTACTCGGCGGCCCGCTTGGATTTTTAGAAGGTCCTCCTTGGTGCGCTTGAACCCGTTATTCTCCATCCCACTTCTGACACCAATGTAGCGTTTTTACGCCGGAAAGGATGCTGGAGAGACGAGTGAGCTTATTTGCTACCCAATGCAATGGCTGGGAGTACTTTATTAAGCACACAGCATGTAAGGCATGAGCAGCACCTTCACTCAGGAGCCTACATCCAATTCAGCACTAGCTTGAACTGGAGCACATTTCACACGTCACACACCTCCTCACACACAACAGGGCCGAAGCCACTGACCAAAACACCTTTCCCCATCATGGTGAATACACCGACATCCCCGCAAGGCATGCTGGTCGTCACCCGCCGCCCCGCCCACGCCACAATATGTTTTAAAGGACCTGTGAAGTGTTTCTATAATAAGGCCATCAAATTATATATATATTTTTATCATACCTCAAACTTTCTCCATTTCAATTCTCTTCCGAATGTGCCATTTCAGTTTCTATGCAAATGAGCTACTGCTGAGCCACACCCCCACCAGAGAACTACAAAGCTGAACAACAAGCCAGGGGAGGGCGAACGTATTACAGTGCATCCGGTAAGTATTTCCAACGCTTCACTTTTTCCTTATTTTACAATACCCCATAATGACAATGTAAAAGAAGTCCGTTTAAAATCTTTGCAAATTATTAAAAATAAAAAACGAAAATCACATGTACATAAGTATTCACAGCCTTTGCCATGACACTCAAAATTGATGTCAGATGCATCCTGTTTCTACAACTCGATTGGAATCCACCCGTGGTATTTAGTTGATTGGATATGATTTTGAAAGGCACACACATGTCTATTTAAGGTTCCACAGTTAACAGTACACCTCAGAGCACCAACCAAGCCATGATTCCAAGGAATTCCCACTCAGACCGGATTTTATCAAGGCACAGATCTGGGAAAGGTTACAGAAAAAGTTCTGCAGCATTGAAGGTCCAGATGAGCACAGTGGCCTCCATCATCTGTAAATGGGAGAAGTTAGGAACTACCAGGACTCTTCCTAGAGTGGGCTGCCCAACCACAGTGAGTGATTGGGGGAGAAGGGCCTTAGGCAGGAAGTTAACCAAGAACCCAATGGTTAGTCTGAAAGAACGCCAGTATTTCTCTGTGGAGAGGTTAGAACTTTCCAGAAGAGCAACCATCTTGTAGCATTATATTGAATAATATTTGAAGCTGGAATTGGTGACAAAGGTGCTTTAACAAAAAAAAAAAAAAAATCTTTTTCATGGTCTGAGAGTCGCACAGGTGCCTTTTGGCTCCAGACAGCTGTCATGTGCCTTTTACTAAGGAGTGGCTTCCGTCTTCCACTTTACCATACAGGCGTGATTGGTGGAGTGCTGCAGAGATGGTTGTTCTCCTGGAAGGTTCTAAAGTAAATAGACATTCACTTTATACATTGTTTGACTGTAAGCATACCTAACTGCCATCTCTCCTTCTCTTTTGCTCTCTTCCTCTTTTTCCCTCTACCTTTCTCTCTGCCGAGCTATACATGTTGCTCCTGAGCTCCTGAGAACTCGTCCTGGTTCTGGTTGGAGATCTTGTTGCTTGGATGCCCTGTGTGGTCTGCATGGGATGCATGTGGTAACTAGGGACCGTTCCACTTTTCCACAATGCTGATGCAGACAGCTGTTCTATGAGGACTTGTGACTTCAGTCACTCGATAGTTCCAGACTGGAGTTTCCTACAGTTAACCTGAGCCTCCAGGAACGAACTGGACTCCATTTTCACTTTAACACATCCCCTGTTATACTGAACTTCCCGTTTCACACAGTATGATGCAGATCAATCCCTGCTATTCATTATCACCCAAATGAGGATGGGTTCCCTGTTGAGTCTGGTTCCTCTTAAGGTTTCTTCCTATCACCATCTCAGGGAGTTTTTCCTTGCCACTGTTTCCATCGTTCTCTGCTTGTTTATCAGGGACAGTCTTATCATTTTGGTTCATAAACATTCACATTTCATACGAATTTAAATAATTCTTTTGATTGTGTAAAGCTGCTTTTTTTTTTATAAAAAATTGAATTGAATTAAATTCTGTGTTGCATACAGTACTTAAAACTTGAAGATGAGGAGTTAGACAAATGGCAACAAGCATAATGGTCACCTTTGGGGGGAAGAAAATCCCCATGCTACAGTTGAGCACATGAGGGACTCCCGAAAGTGAATGTGTTGGAACTGGATGGAGTCGTGTATACCCATATAAGACATTTCTGAATCTATATGCGTTTGAATATGTTGTTGAAATTTTGATGAATAAATATTAAATTTTTTAGCATGAGGCCTATTTAATTTTATTTGCTTAGAACATGCAGTTACTCAGATATTCATATTATTATTTGATTTATTATTTCTTAACCATTTTCCTGTAAGTCAAGTTCTAGCTCTTACATGCAGTCTATTCAATGATACTTAAATATTTTTATTGTATGTAAGACATTCAGCAAGGGTGTGCCAAGGGTGAGCCGTTCACGTTTTCACTCCTTCTGTTTGAGTACAAAGCAGGCTTCTCAGCTTTGTGTTAGATAAATCACAACCCTATGATTACCCCACCCAAACATGGCTTATATCCCCATAACAACACAACACAATTCCCACTGGACAGATAAATCAATGTCAACTGTTATTTTTTTAGTCTCTCAAATATACTGTACATTCACATGTAATGGAAGAAAAAAATAATATGTTTAAATGTAGTCCTGGTAGTCTTAAACCATAAATCTTGGATCTATAATATTTAATTGGTGGTTATTTGCCCAAAATGTGTAGCCCTGCTATAAACTCAGGATGACAGTACACCAGCATGTACTATACATTGAGTGGTACTGGTTATTGTGAAGTTACGGGCAGGCAATTCTTTGGAAGGAAACTAGGGTACCAGGACCAAGCATAGCGAGAACATGCACACAGACCTGAGGAGGAAATCAAGTCCAGACCCTAAAGGTGCAAGGCGACGGTGCTAACCACTAAGCCACCATGCATGTCTATGTGAAGGACCTTGCTCAAGGGTTCAAAAGAAATCAAACCAGGGACCTCATGGTCAGCAATCCAACACTTTAACCACGAGCCAACCAGCCCCAACTTAATTTAACATGCCCAGTAATACAGGATGTGATTTGGAAATTGCTTAATAAATAAAATAACATATTATTTGCAATTCCTTGATGAGCTGCAAAACCAACATGAAGAAGTGCTGAGTTAAGACATGAGTAGTTTGTCAATGACTATGATGACAGCACCGTGTCTATCCCTGGCACACTGAGAGTAATGCGAAAGTAATTCTTACCTCGAGCCACATGAGTCAGCCTGCCCTCTAAGACTCATGCTGCCATCTCTAGCAAGGCTGAAACATCATGGATTACTTTCAGCACAAAGAGCATTCATTAAAATGTAGAAATTGCATGCTTTTAAATGCAGAAGTCAGACTCGAACGAGCGAATCGGAGCTAAGAGATGTAGAAACAAGGCCACCAAGAGAAAGCCAAAGTGCCGTGTCATCTTGAAACTTTTTGGCTCTCTCGACGGCTGTTTCCAGAGCAGGCAGGAGAACTTTTAATTACCACAGCAAGATTACTGGCCGTCTTTAATAGAATGAATAATGAGAAATCGAGCAGGGAATTGACCGACCTCAGGTCAGACCGCTGTTGATTGAGAGCTGAGGGTCAGGAGGGTGACAATGCTGGCCAAATGTCCCATTCAATGACAAACTGCCGTGCACTAGTTATCCAAATCACTGCTCTGTTCCTACTATTTGCTTTTTAAGATACTGTAGTATCCAAATAAACTGTGTCTTCTGTGAAGAAATGCATACATCTATAATTATACACTGCACCCGTGTCTCACCATAGAGTTGCTAATCGGCTAATAACGTGCTTGTTTATGCCATTAATGCTCAGGTGCATACTCCATAATATTCTTATGTTTGTAAGGCGATTAGAATAATTTCTTTCACGCATGAGGTTATATTCTTTGGAGTGTGAGCCCACATAATCTTCTATTAATCTGACACCTATGCAAATACAGAGCGTGACAAATAGGCATTTTACTAAGGTGACTTTATGTAGTTATGAAAAAATTATTTAACATTCAATTTTTTACTTTAAGAAATATAATGAAAATAGCTGGGAATGTCTTCTTATAATCTTTTATAATGATAAAGGGCAACATTTTTGTAATAGTTGTTTTGTCACTATCAGGCAATGCTGAAAATCCCTTATAATGAATGGGTATGCGTGTATCATATTTTTAATTGAAGGATCAGAGGCATCGATACTGTGTCTGCTTGCAAATCTCCAATTATATAGGAATGAACCATAAAGACGTAGGAGTAGACAAACCATATTTGGATAGAAGTAGAGCTATTTATAGAGGCTCAGGCAAACCCAAAGTGACAGGCATTTGGCAGGGGGAGGGGGGAGTAGAGGGTAAGCCACAGCTGGGGGTTATGTGTGTATGTGTGTATTGACAGGGAACCAGACTCAAAGGAGACCTCAAAGGAGGGTAGTTGAAAACGAGAGAATGAGTGAATATGATTAGGCAATACTGTAACCAAATATGTTCATGCCAAAGGCTGGTATATATTAAAGGGAGGAATAAAGCGGTTGTAAACCTGATTGTGTGTTTGTGCGTGTGCGTGTGTATATGTGTGTGTGTTCAAAAATTTATTCATACAGCAGATTGTTGTGTCACTGAAATGAGACAGAATTGAATCCAATAAGGATTAGAGAGGCAAATTCCTTTTTCAAAACCCAAGCAGTGGCCATAATAATAATAATAATAATATATTTTGACAAACCAGGCAGAGAATGTTATTTTAGTTCCACATACTCATCAGCCTAGGGTTAACTTTACATTTTCGAGCAAATGCATCTAGAAGTCATCAAACTGTTTTGGAGAGAAAGGAGAGAAATATCCCCAGAGACTACTCACACATTGAATAGGTTGAGACCAATACGATATAGGCGTTTGCGCATGACATCTGTGGAGAGAGTAGGTGATTTGCAGCTGCTTGGGTTCTCACAGTGGTAGCGTGGCAGGCTGAGCATCATGGTCTGCAGCGCTTCCTTAGATGAGGCCTCAGAAGCTGAACGGGCAGATGTTGATGTGCTGCTGCTGCTCATCTGCTCTGAGCTATTGTCAGCTGGGTCTGAAAGTTGTCGCTTGGCCTCCAGAACCTCCACAGTGGGTGCGACTGGAGTCTGTCCCACTGGAGGTATGGCCTCTTCTATAGTCTCACCTAGGGATGGAACCTCTGGCACTGGAACATCTGTCTTCTCCAGGGCAAGAGGTTGCATTCCTAGATCTTCCATAAATTCCTCATCGCAGGGTGGTGGTGCTGGGAAATCACTATCTGGTATTTCTCCCAAATCTGGTTCTGGGGGTGGAGGAATTGGTTCCTGTGGAGGTGGAGGCTGTTCTAGGTGTCTTGTTTCTCCTATTAGGGGTTGTTTTGGGGTGTCGGTCACTGTGGCCCCCTGCTGGACACAGTTTCCAAGAGACACTGATGTGGAGGACTCCATGACGGAAGAGGACACATGAAAGTTTTGACTGTCAATCTGCACCGTCACATCTCGGAAGGCCATCATTAGCTTGCTGGCACTACGAGAGATGTTATCTGTATTGTCTTCCAAAACTGCACTACTCTGAAGAGTAGCCTGATTCAAGGTACCACTCTCCCCAACAGTAACAGCCACTGTAGGCTTCCCAAAAGCTTCCGAACTAAACTGGTAGGTGCCTCCCTCCTGCAAAGAGCACATGGTCTTCATACTCCAGTTGCTAAGGGCATCATCAATGGACTTGGCTAGTGACTGTACCTGTTCTGTAAAGGAGTCTTCCAGGTCTGTAAGGGTGCCACCAACAGTAACAGGCAGCGATGGGGACCGGACTAGGGGGATGCCTGCAACCGAGCAGCCTTCGGCCAGCGCCCTCTCAGCTGAGAAGCCTTCGGCATTCTGAACACGAACCTTGCGCAGGGAGATTCGGCGAGGAAGCCGGCTCTCCAGCAGGGAGTTGCGGATTTTCTCAAAGTTCTTGCTGAGCTGGTACTGGCGGAAAGCCGTCTGGATTTTGCAGGCGGCACGGCGCGAGATAAGGTGGCCCCCATATTTGTGCTCTAACATTTCGATCTGCAAGGACAAAGATAAACAAACAATAGAAAGGTTCATCAGTAATGTAAAGGCATATGTGAGCAACAATAGTCACGGTAAGGTCAATGAGCAGAAAGAAAGAATTCAAATCATTTTTTAAGGACTGAGTAGAATATGTATAGCATGTATAAAATGTATATCAAGAATCAATATATTGGAATAAAGCTGCTTTATGACAGTTTATAATGCTACAAGCATTATTTAAACAAAATGTTATCAAACTGATTAAATAGCCAGTAATTTTGACAAATAGTACATAGCATGAACAAAATGATAGATGAAATGACTGAAATGAAATGAATTGAAGGGTTTATTAGCAGTAATGCACTAACTTAATATATAAAATTTAATTTAAAATTAATTTTAGTACTTTTAGTTGTGTAACAAAAAAAAAATCTGATTATACGGAAGATTACTTTTAAATTACAGATTGAAAGTAACAAAATTTTTCACATTTTACAGCACAAAATCTTAACATTTTCTTAAGTTATAACCCTATGCAAAAAGAATAATTATACTAACAAACTAAACCATGTCCCTTTCAATGTGTAATCCCACTATATTTCCCGTGTTCCCGGTATGGGCTCCAGATTCACTATTTGCCTGACTCAATAAAGCAACTTGGTAAAGATAAAACTGAGATCTAAATGAAATAAATCTGCTAGAGATGTTAAAAATGTTCCCAAATTTTTACACTGGCTTTGAGCAAGCAAGTACTCTTTCAGGTGGCATCTTTCTCTGGTTAAAGTGCACATAATGTCACGATTTCCTAAGGCTGGTAACATAAATTGTTTAATCTTTTATTGTTTAATTTTGCTGAGGTTGATTTGTTAACTTTCCATGAAATTGTTATGACGCTGAAAACTTGTATGTATGTAAATGTAAAGGTATAACCTGTTTTGTAATAATAGATAATTATAATGATTTTCACTGAACTGCATACTCTCATCAAACATTTTCATAAGTTTTTTGTACATTAAAAAGTATGCTAAAATAGAAGCTTTTTAGTGTAAGTAAATTTGGCTGCAGTTTTATGCTTTCAGCGTATTTTAGAGTCACTGATACAGCTAGAGTAGGAGTGTGTGACAGTGTCAGAATTGATCCGCTCTATTCTGCATAATGCTTTGTTAAGCCCTAAGACAGTGCATCATATACTGTAATATGTCATTTACACACTTAGATGCTATATGCCATAAGTCATTTTTAAGACCCCCACATCTTTTAATAAGCCTGGTCTCTCCAGAAATCATTACCAAAGATAAGCATTTGAACAAGACATGTTCTATTATTTGAAATGTCCTGTCGGAAAAAAAATATGGATTTTCCGGAAAAAAAATATGGATTTTTTCACATAATAATTATGTATATAACTTTCAGTAAACGATTGTCAATTTGCTTGGCAACCATATGAGAAGCAATATAATCTGAATATCCAAGCAAAGAGCAAGCAATTAAGGAAAATGTGAAAAAGCTCTAATTTTTTAAACTGCTAACAAAGATAGTGTATCTGATGTCTGAATTTCTGATTTTGCCAAATTTACAAGGGAAAGTAGTTAAAACATGTTTACAAATGTACCAGATGTCACTGGATGATAAAGAAATTTACATATTTACAGATTCACTTATTTTATAATGACTATTTGTATAACAATATGTGCTGCATTAAGGAACGTTATAATATAATAAAAAATTATAGATTAAAATTGATTTGTTTTAGAAAGAATTGAAGTGTAGTAAATATGTAGCTACAAAATGCAAGTATTTCTATTAAAAACGCAGGTGAAGAGAAACAGTGTTTTTGAGTAGTTGGCAAATAAACATGAAAAGTGTTATGTGTTGAATAAGTGACTTTTATTACTTGCTAAGATTTTTTTTAATAGTACAGTGGACCCTATAAAGCATCCGAACGGCCTGGGTTCTGAATTTTGAATTTTTCGAATTACAAATGCAATATATATAAAACCCAGGACTTTTATCTCATCTGCTGATGTTAACAAAACAAAAAAACATGAAAGAATAGCACACAACACACACATACACCAAACTCAAATGTATATTATACAAAACAGACACGGCAGTACACAAAATCTGACTATTTACACATACAGTGTATACAAAATATCTTGGTGTGTATGTGAATAGATGCATAGTCCCAGGTCCTGTATACTGTATGAGTGTGTGCATGTGGGGGTGTGGAAGCATCGGCCTCACTGGCTTTATAAGCCAATCAGAGAGCAGAATGATGAAAAAACGCTGTCCTGTGATACTGTCCCAATAGTAAATAATCCAACGAACAGATGGATCCAACAAAGAGTTGGATTAACGCGAAAAGACAAAAGAAATCACATAGTCTTGTGTGCAACATTTGAGCGTTCTCTTTAAACATGGTCAGCTGACCTCCTCGCGTCACTGGGATACCCCGCAGTAATTTGGAGTGAAAGTAAAAACACAACCAAAACACAATACATCATATGGAAACGATTCTAAAGTAAACACTGCCATATAAATAATGATCAGCAGCTTTATAAAAACCCATTATGCAGATGTGCTACTGGTTATCAAGGAGGGCAGCAAAAGAAGAGCAGAGCCACTTTCAATTTTGTTTTTTAAAGCAGCTGGTGCCATAAGGAATCATAAATTCAGGTTAGGTAAGGTTTAATGTCTATTATTTTATCTTACTTCATTTACCTGTCTTTTCTATATGTTTTGATTGTTTTTATATGCAAAATGTAATTACAGGGTTGGAAATTGGTAATTTTGGTAATATTTTTTTGAGGGGTTGGAACAGATTATCTGCATTTACATAATTTTTTATGGGAAAATGTGTATGGTAAGGTACCACTGTATATGAACAAGGAAGTGCATGGCTGGGACATTGATAAGTAACTGAGTTTGGGAACAACGGTGATCAATGGTTGGCCCTTGGAAACAATTTTGATAGTTAATTTGTGCTTGGGAAACACCAGCGTTGATCAATGAATGGTTGCTTAGAACACAACTAATCACAGTATAAAAATTCAGTTTAACTTTTTTAATTAGTATCTATTGGTGCAGGTGTTTGATCAAATTGTGCAAGTAGCTTATTAATAGCTTATCTTAAAGTAGATTATTAAAATCTGCAAATAACTGTTCTTAACATCGCTTTGACTTAACATTTAGATTTCACTTATGGTGCAGGTTAAACTTCAAGCAGATATCTAAGTACTGCAAAAAGTTTAATTTAATTCTGTCCAGTCAGTTTTGCATTATAAAATTATGGTGTAATATGTATTTATATACCGGTTACCTCTAACTGCTGTGGATACAGTATGTTTACTCTAATGACCTGTGTTTTATTTCATTGTAGCGCTTTCCGCATGGAAAAACAAACATGAATTGATCTGTCCATTCATCTTCAAAGGTTCAGTTTTCATAGCCTACTTTCCCATTTTTTGGAGTAGGCCATGCTGTGTCACATACATGCATGCTTGTTTCTGGGTCTTCCATATAATCTGTGTATTTAAACATTATTTTAAAAAGTGCTTGTACTGACCAATGTGCAGACAAAACCTTTTTTTAAATACTACAGATTATGAAAAACCAAAACTGGAGGTACCTTACAATCCTGTTGTACAGCATACTATTTTTGATAAGGTTTAAGTGTTATTGAAATCTATTTTGGAGCAAACAATCCTAAACCTGATTATCTGTAGTATTTCCTCTTCTCTAATAAAAAAACATATATAGAAATGCACATTAAAGAGCACTGCTCTTGCACTATTAAGTATCGATTCACCTTTTCAAATAATCACTTCAAACCATCTAAAGACACAATGCCCCCGCCAAATGACACAGAAGCATCATCACATCTCTGCAAATGTACTGTTTATAATAACTTGGATCGAGTGGGAAGAGAGAGGTTTGTGTAGAATACTAAGATGTCTGTGATGGTTCAAGAGTGTGTGGTTTAGTCATCTCACTCACTCACTCATCTTCAGTCATGAGCGTTATCCCTCCTGACTGGCAAAACCTGTCTTGAACATTTATCGTATTTATCAGGATGGTTTCATGACCCAGATTGAACTGCATTTTAATCACTGAATGAAACAAAACAAACTTAAAAAAAAAAAAAAATTATACAGGAAATGAATTTTATTAACAAACAGGAAATGAACATTACAGGAACTAAAGGGGACAAAAACAAAAGGGAATTATGGCAATAACCTGAGGTTATTTATTATAAGAGATAAGCTCATACACACATTAAAATTCAGAATTGAATGCACAGAGGTGGTCCTAAACACTGGATGGGGGCTCGGGAGGACGCTTGTTTGATTAGTAAATTTATATTGGATAATTTGTTTTTGTGCTCCATGGCAGCCCTGTGGCAAAATAGTGAATAAAACAGGGCAAAATTTAAAGAACATGTTTCTGCCACTCATTCCTGTTCTCTATAAAATATAAGAGAAACCAAATACCAATGTCTTTGAGAAAAAGAAATACTTTTTAATACACAAATCTTGATCTTGATCTTTAAGAAGGCAAAGAAGATAATGTGAGAAAGACGTCTGAAAGCAAAAGGAAAGGGAGCCAGAAAGAGAAAGTGAGGGAAGGATCCTGTTGTGCACCTTGACGTCAGTTCTGCTTTTGATCACTTTACTAAGCTCCGGCTGGAAGAGACGTCACTCAGGAAATGGGCTGGCCATAGAAGACAGGGATCAAAGGTGTGGAATACAGCAATGACATCACTGCTTTCTAATTAGCGCAGCAAATTCACAGTGATGGCTGAGTCAGTCCTCCATCCGAGTTTTGACTGCCATTATTTCACTAGAACATGACTTCATTTTACCCAAGTGACAGCCATATAAATCTTAACACACAAGACAGAATGCTTATGTCTTGTCTTGTGAGAACACACTTGGGCTTATTCACTAACTAGCACTAGATGTCTATCTCTTTTTTAATTTTATAATAGTACAACATTTTAAAATAACAGATATTATTTTATTCCAGATATGTACAATATTATAGTAATATAGATATGTACTTCTCCATATTGATTCTTCATATAGCAGGTGCACATTATAAACACATTACTCATATCAAAGCGAAATAAATCAAGGTGTCTTGTTTAAACATGAGACATGTGAATAATGAAATGACCTTGACCGATGACTTTTAGTTGATGTGCGTTTATTTTCACCAATAACATTTATGTTCATTTCGATATGCAGGGTGTGTGGCTTTTTTTTTCTATATATGACTTATAGCACAATTCATTTCTTTTTACTGTACATGTGGCTTTATGTTTTAAATAAATAACTTTTTTGAACATTTTTTTACAAGTCCTTTTCTTTCCTGATCTGACTGTTACACTTGAATCCGCAAAAAAAAAATGCATCTTCATGTTTTTCACAGATGACCATGTACAGTATTACATACAGTATACTGTGCAATTACACTGGTCAATGTGATATTTGTCTCCTGGACAAAATTATTATTTTCCTGTATGTAATTCCTAATGCTGATTACAAAATGACACTGGCTTTAATTCAATTTTTTTTTTATTTTTTATTTTGTTTTGTTAGGTTGAATTATTTATAAAACTTCTTTAGTTACAGATGATGTCATAGATCAGTGCTTCTCAACTCTAGTCCTGCAGGAACTTGTTCTCATTAAGGGTAGGCTACATACGGACAGGTTTCTAGGCATCCCAATCTCGAGCCCCCCTCTTACTGTTCATTTTTCTTTCTTCTTTTTCTCTTTCGACCATGGGTCCTGCTTCCCTGTGCGATGCTTGAAGGGGTTTAGGGTAAAGAGTCTCCAATAGTGGCACCCCGGCCGGGGTGGGGCTTAATCCCCAACTCATCAATCATCAACTCAGAGGCTCAGCCACCACAAAAAAAAAAATTTCACTGCCCTGCAACTTCTAGTGGGTACTTCACTCCACTATGGCCAATTTACATTGATTATGGAAGTGCCAGACGCTTACTAGAAGTGAAAATTGGATTGGAAATTTTAGATTGCATTTAACTGTTTACAAATTTCTGTAAATAAGTAATGTTGTCATCTCTCAATAAAAATGATGTGATAGAAGATATCTGATTTTATCAACAATAAAAAAAAACAATCTAGGTCACTTTTTTCTTGTATCTTTATGGCTTTTTTTAAATGCTTGAAAATAAATGAGCCATTAATATACAGTATATTATCATGCAATTTTTACCCAGACATGTGTAGGGAAACTTGAGCGTACAGTATGTATGGAGCTTTTAAAGGGATTTAAAAAGAAAAGATAAGAAAGAGAGAGAGAGAGAGAGAGAGAGAGAGAGAGAGAGATCAGTAAAACTCTCGCCTTCTAGACTATAAATTTAAAGAAGTTAAAGGTCTATAGTTGCTCTTTACTGTTTAAGCTTCACAGTCTTTTGAGATACATTTCTGTGGTCTGTCTGAAAGGAAATAAGATTACTATTGTTTGGGGAATGGAAAAAAACTTTCAATAGAAAAGGTCAAACTGAATACAGTTCTTTCCATAAGATTTAATCTCTTGGCCTCTATGTTTAGCTGATATTGTTTTCTATCTAAATGAAGCCCAGATACTATCACATTCTCACTTACTTTTTTATATTTACTACTCACTTCAGAGATGGCACTGTACCCATGAGTCTAAAAACACTATATTCCCTAAACTCATGTCTGCATTCTGGTCATGATCTTTAGAAAAGTAGTTGCCATGTATAATATATTCCCATTGTTGGGCTTATCGTGGCAGTTTTCTCCTTCCATTTTAGGTGCTTGACATTAATTCCTCATTTGCACTGATGATGTGTATCGCATGGATGCATGTATATTTATGAGCCGATCAGCATGAGACATGATAATCAAAGGTCTCGTTGCGAGGCTACACTGGATTTTATTAGCATAAACAGGTAATCATGCAGAAGAAGTGAGGTTATATCTATCTGTGAAGGCATCAGAATGTAGCCTCTCAGAGGCTGTGTCCTGGGTTACAACAAATTGATTAGCAGTGAGTTTGTATACACAAGGGATCAGGTTCTGTTTACTGCATAAGACCGATGGGATCAAAGGAAGATAAATGTTTGATCAATAAATAAAACTTTCTTAGACATGTTACTGAAGCTACTCAACTTTGATCCTAAGCTCTGTGGAGTTTCTGTCCAGGTATTCTGGTTTTATCTCACAATACCAAGATGTTTCTTTTGATACTGATGCCGTGATGAATTTTGAAACCTTTTATCTGACTAGATTTTAAAAAACGGGTTAAAAAAAATAAGGGTGATATATTTGTTGTAGTAGAGAGACTAGGCATGTTGTGTGATACCATACCTAGAAGACATTCTGATGAGACTGATTAGATTAATTGTTATCTAGGACTAGGTTATCTCATGTTGTCACAATGTTTTTTTAAATTAAGCTTGTGAATTACTTATAGAGTGACTCACAGTATTAGTTTAGTTTTATTCCTATTTGTTTGCAAAATTCATTTATTCATTCATTATTTTCTTATTTATTTATGTAATAAAACACTTTATTTACAGCACTTGCTACAGTTGCTAAGATCCTCATACCATCACACGTCACCGATGTTAGTGTCATGCTTGGAGAGGCAGATTTCTATTACTTTTTATTAAGTGCAGGGGGGGCACGCGGTGTGAAAGGGTTGGTAACGAGCCCCTGTGCAGGGCTTCAAGGGGGGCAATGTGTGGGAATGAACTGCGGGAGTGATTGAGTGCACTTAAGGAAAGCCTCTTCTCTTTCACAAATAATGTGGTCTTGTTGAACACAAAATAAATCTGCTTCACAAACCTCTTCAAGTCAGAAGTCTCTTTTCTTTTCTCTTTTATTTGTCTTTGTCTTTTTTGGTATTCTCTTGGTTATTTTGTATTTTCTTGTTACTGGAGCAAAATAGATTTGCTGTCATACCTGACGTAAACTAATGTCTGCACACAAAGTGCAGAGTCTAGGTGGTCTATGCAGGCGTGCGGCCATTTATTGCGCACATCTCTACTGATTACCTTTATAGAGGCGTCGCACATGAGGGTTATCACTGTTGCCCTAAAATACTGTACATGTAAAACATGTAGGTTAACTGCTGCGAGAAAGATCATTTAGATTCTAACCATGAACAGCATGACAAATGGTATGAGGCTAAATTGCAATCAATAATGCGCATATTTGTACCAATCAATTACTTATATTTGAGCACAGTGCTGATCACTTCACAATTAGAAAAAAAGAAAGAAAAACATAAATTGGCATTGAAAATAAATTACTGCCAGCAATGCAAAACATCACATGCAATAAGACAGCTGAAATTTACCACAATTAGAAGATGTCCTTAATCAGAGCAATTAACATTTATGGCATTTATGCAATTAAGAAGTTCGGTTAATTATTTTCAATGTTGAGCTTATTATTGGTTCAGATATTTGGATTTTTTAAAAAATTGTCAGAATTTAACTACATTAAGCAATTAATTAGATTTTCAGTGAAATACATTGTATGGACAAAAGATATGTGGACACCTGACCATCAGACCCATATGTGATTCTCCCCACAAATTCGGAAGCAAAAACTGTACAGAAATGCCTTTGTATGTTTTAGCATTAAAACCCCCTTGTGCGCAAAGTTAAGACAATCTTTTGGCTTATGGTTGAAATGGAAGATCTTTGCTTCCACTGTTCACTCTCACTCATCATCTATACTGCCTTATCTTGTATACAGGGTTGCAGGGGCCTGGAGCCTATCCCAGGAGACTTAGGGCACGAGGCAGAGTACACCCTGGATGGGCTGCCAATCCATCATAGGCTCATTGACTCCACACTCTGGACAATTTGGGAACCCCAATCAGCCTAATCTGCATATCTTCTGGTTGTGGGAGGAAACTGGAGTACCCGGAGGAAACCCACCAAGCACAGGGAGAACATGCAAACTCCATGCACACAGACCCCGAGGTGGGAATCGAACCTGGACCCTGGAGGTGCAAGGCGACAGTGCTTACCACTTCACTAAACAGGAACAGTGACTGCACCCCGGCACCTTCTAACCCGACATCAGTGCTGAACCTCACTAATGCTTCTGTAGTTGATTGAGCACATCCCCAGGGCCATACAATAAAATCTATTGTTATGTCTTCCCAGAAGAGTAGGGTTTATTTTAACTTTAGATGTACTAAATCTGGAATTTTATTTACAAAAAGCACATATGAGTGTGGTGGTCAGGTGTTTCCAACATACAGTGGATACGAAACTTCTACTAAAGCGGCAACATACTGTATGATTATGGAAGGATCATCAATCGCAGAAAGCTGAGCAAAACACATGAAGCAATCAGACAGCATGGTAAATTTCAGATCTATCCTATAGTGAGCATTTTTCTCTTAATCTTATCACATATTTAAAAAAAATACAATACAATCCACACATCCCATGTGCTTCCTGGCCTGTAAACAAGCATCATATATTAGCCTTGGTTACTTTGGACAAAGATTCTTTTACAAATATTTGTACACAGTCCCTTTTTAAAGCCCTTCCACTGATCTTATTATTTAAACCACAAATTATGGCTACAGCTAAATTTAACTCCAAGTGTGACGTCAGTAAAACACATGGCAGAAATCTGGCTCTTTGTGCATTTTGGCTAATAGTCCCCACAAGGTCAAAACTGTTAGGTATTCCTATTTTCCTTGGAGCATTTGTTCCCCACCAAAACACACACACACACACACACACACACACACACACTGATATGCACATCTATTGAGTAGTGAAGTCCAAAATTTTAAAGTGGTACCAAACAGGAATTAAAATTTTGGGTTCCATCTTGTTACCATGACAGTTCAATTTCTTTCTTTCATATATTACAGTCTCCGAATATCTTTGAATATATTTATTTTCTTCTCAGGTATAACACGACTTTTAGTAAAAGCTCTGAATGATTTGGACTGCTTGGGAGGACTAAATTCTCAATCTGGAGCTTACTTTCTATTTGTGAAGTTCTGATAAAAGCTCAGGCAGACGAAGAAATCGAAAAAAAAGAAGGAAAAAAAGACAAAACTCTTGGCAGTCAAGTGTCAAACTAATGAAGGGGATGAAGATTAGGAGGCTAATTTTGATGTAGATGAATGGGAATGAGAAAGATGATGATGAATGAGCCAACCTGAAGAAACCAGCTTTATCCTAATCTATAACGGGTCACATTCTAATCCATAAGTCTTGCCCTGCACTACCGCACTAAGTTATCGAGTCTCCAAGAAAAAAAAAAAAAAAATCAAAGCCTCTAAAGCACACACTCCAACATTGAACAACAGGCCCAAAAAGCACAACGCCAAGCCAATCACACTCCATTCATACATCGGCTTCTTCTAAACTACCATCTCCACAGCATCTTGCACCCTACCTGCTTGTTTTTGAGGTCAAGTGAGAGTTCGTAGTCAGAAGCACTGGCATGGCTGCAGGCCCCGTTCCTTTGCACCCTCATAGGAGAGGATGCGGTGTGGTGCAGACTGGGCCTCCTGCCTCCTCCTCCTGTACCTCCCCTCCCACCTCCAGCCTCCTCTTCCTCGGTTTCTTTCTTTCCTTCCTCCTCTAGCTTCTCCTGCTGCTGATGCTGCTCTGGGGACTCAGCCTTGGCATTCGTCCCTTCTTTCTCATTCTCTTTTTCTTTCACTTTTACCTCCACCTCCACCTCCACCACCACCACTGGCTCTGGAGACTCTCGTACCAGATCTCCTCCTCCATCCCCCCCTCCTCCATCAGCAGGTGGTGTAGAGACATCTCCATCCGGAGGTGGCGCGGGGCCGTCGGGAGACCCGGAAGGAGTGTCTTCACTGCTGAAATGGAGAAAATGCAGAGTGAGCCTGCAGCCATCTGACCTCGTCCTCCAGTTGGTGCAGGCGGAGCCCTCCCTTTCTCTGGTTCATTCCTTCTCTCGGAGGAAGAGGACAAAGAGAGACGAGGGCACCCTGCCATCCACTGCAGGGCAGGACTGGCACACTTACCCCACAAGCAGAGGGACGGGGTAAAAGGACACACAGTGACTCGTGACACACACACAGACAACAAGACACAGCCATGCAGCTCTTGGTGTGTTAGGCAGCAGGTGTGTGTATGTGTGCGAGTGTGTGTTTGTGTGCGCGTAGGTGTGAGTGTGACCCGCCAGCCTTGCGCTTTCACTCTGCCTGACTAAAGCTGTCCCATTGGGATGAAGCGTGTAAGACTCTCTGTGTGCTCTGGGGGATGTACATGACAGCAGGAGAGCGGCTTTGCTTTCTTTTCTGTAGCAGCTTGCTGATATTAGTATGGGAGCATGGGACTCTCACTTACAAAAAAAAAAAAAAAAGCCATTGTTTTTCTCTCTTAGCCTTCTGTCTCTCCATCTTTTTGCTCATATTCATATTCTTTCCTTTATTCCCATTCCCTTTTGTCTTGGAAATTTAGTTTGTATTCAATTAAATAAGATTTTATTGGCATTAGAATACTGCTAACGCACTGTAAGGCTCAAAAGTTTAATTGGTTGTGACTGAATGTCTTTGTTGGCTTCACACACTCTTCTAGGGATATAACTAAATATAACTATAATAGCCAGAATACACAAATAATATGTTTCTAACAGATAGGAGATAAGAGAGCTTCCAGAAACATTTAAAGGGCATCTGATTGTGATGAGAGATGTGCACCAGGACTGGGATTATGTGGGACACAAGAAGGAGGTTTCACACAGATGTGAGCAAGTGGTCAGATAAGAAGCTTGTGGAACAAAGAAAGACATGCATGATGATTTTACGGCATCCTTAGTAGCTGCCAGGTTACCTTTTTTTCCCTTTGGACTTTAACATTTAGGCGTTTGGAAGATGCTCTTATCCAGAGCGACTTATATAAGTGCTTTAACGTTTTCCATTATTAAATATATCCTTACACTGGTTCACTAGATTAATAACTAGGAGTACCATCAGTTTAACACAGTTGATAATGATTTATTAATCTATTTCTTAGGTGGTACGGATGGGGGACTCACTTAACTCACTAAACCTCTTAATTAAGGGTAATGGGGCCTGGGGCCTACTCCAGGAGACTTAGGGTAGGATGCAAGTTACACCATGGACAGGGTGCCAATCCATTGCAGGAAACACACACGTTCATTCACATACTACAGGCAATTTAGAAACATCCAATTTGGATAATCTGCATTTTCAGGTTTCAGAAAATGCACACAGACGCGAAGCAGGAATCGAACCCGCAACCGAGTGCTAGCCCCTACAGGGACAGTTAACCACAAGGACATTTAACCCAAACACCTGAGAAACAAATAGGTCTTTAGTCGTCGCTTAAACATTGCCAATGACTTGGCTAAAGCAACATCTAGTAGAAGTTCATTCCACCACCGAGGAGACTTTGGAAATTAAATGAACTACCTAAAAAAAAATAACTTTTCTTCTGGGTTTTTCCAAGTGTTTCCAAGAGTTTCACTTGCTCACCTTTTGTCTTGCTCACACTTCCTTGCCCTATAAAGGACATGGGTATCTGGTCTTACATTCCAAATTACAGGAGCTCTTCTGCTTTGGTGGCCTGACAGAATTTGGTAGACTGCTACTCATGAGTAAGCACCTGCTACAAATTAAAGATCATTCTTGTTAATACAGTTTTGCAGTTCTTCCATTGTTGCTGATTTTCCACCAACTTTACCACGCAGTGTGCTTAGAACCTTGCATTTTGGAATCTTCTTCTATTTTCTTCTAAACAGTTTGGTACATATTTTGTATTATATTGTATTTTCTTTCCTACGTGCAGAGTGTACGACTGGGAGTTAGTTGTTTGTTAGCAGTATATAGTAGCAATTTAGACATGCCTTTGAGTTTTGGCTTTATAAATAAACCTGAGTGCTCCTTCTCTTTCAAATTATGCGTTTTTATCTTTTTCTTTATCCTTCACTGTCAATGTGTTTGACCATGTAAATCTGATGACAGAAGCACTCTGGTTGTCTTGTTCCTAACTTAGCACAGAGGAGTATTAGAGAGTGATCCTATATTCAGGCTAGCTCAGGCTTTTAACAGAAAGTCTTCTGCCTCTTACATAAATCTATGGATGAAGCAGCATCTCAATCTTTATGTTTTGATGCTCATTGTGAACAGATGCCACACATGGCGCTGCTCTAACTTTAACACACATTTTTATTGTCGCATTCTGTTTTTTCTTCTTTTTTTTTAATACTCATAATTTTGCATTATAAAGGTCACATGTATGTGCATTACACTGCATACAAGAATGAATTATCAACAAGGCCTGCAGGACAATTTTCCTGGAGTAGTGGCCAGCAGGGGACCTTTAACTAACGTAGAATTAGAAAAAATGTTTAGCCTGTTCACACAACATGAGAAATGTTATTTGTGCAGGTCTGGATTTGAGACTGTTAGCTTTAAATCAAGGGGCCACCTCTGGTTCTGAAAACTGAAGCCAACATGGAAGTGCCAATGTGCAGTTCCTCGAATGTCCACTGGAGGCAGGCTCCAAAAGCAAGTCAATCTCCATAAACTCCCATGTTGAAATGCTTAGCTAAATAAACTTGTTTACAGCTATGGAGACCAACAGATTTGTTGGCATGACAACTGTACAGGGTGAATTTGTACTTAAACCATCAGTTGAAATTATATTAAGCCAGGACTAACTACAGTATGAGCATGACCAGTTTGACTGGCTGCATTGCTAGTGCATCACTTTAGCTAACCAGCTAACTGGAATCGTGGTGTTTAACTTACCATAAGAATTGTAGGAGTTGACACAGGCTGACGTGTGTATGACTCACAGTTTACTCAAATGCATTAGCGTATAAATTTACAATGGCCATCATAGCATTTTAGCTAAGCAAAAGCTAATCTTGCTACCTTGTGGGTGGTAACTGAATTAGGTAGGTGGGTTCAAATCAGCCAGGCTCTGTTCATTCTCCCAAATAGGGAAGTTTAAAAATGAACCCCAAATTCAAAAATTGTCCAAAGTAGACTTCTGTCGATTGAGTTGAAACTTATTAAAAAGCCACACTTTGATGATCTGGTAGGCGAGTTTGCGAAATGAAAAACAAGAAAAGGAACCAGTCACCTATAGTAAAACTGCCTTCTGAGACTTCTCGAATACTCTTAATGGATTTATAAAAAAGCAACAAAAGCACTTTATTTTTGAAAGTTGTAGGTTGTGAGATGGATCTGTCAGAATTCAGTAAGGTTCCGGCCCAGGGGTCCATTACTTACTAACCCATCCCTGTTCTTATGTTGTTTGTGACTGCTACTGTAGTATGATGAATCATTTGTTTTTGTTTGGCTGAGTCAAGTTCGTCCGAACCCTGCACATCAAATTTTCTTATTCTGAGTGCTACTGTATGCATTTTTGACCCGGTAAATAAATATAAAAGATGGACAGTTTTTACTAAACGCCCTCAGTTCAATAACGCACATAACAGGCTTCACCCTTTGGAACATAACACGGTGACACAGTAGTAACTGAGACTCTCACTCTGGCAGAGATTTTTGTTAAGACGATGTTACATTTGAGAGAACGCTCACACTTAGCATTATCACAACAAAAGACCTGGAAGCCTCATTTAGACACAGTAGGGGTTTAAAAGATTTTTTCACAATAAGGTGGAAATATTGATTTAAAAAAAAAACATCATTGGTAGAAACTAAAGCAAAAGAAAAGTCCTAAGCCACGGCCATATCTCATTTCATCACTTGCTCCCTCCACTGCCAAAGGGGCACAAGATAAACGTCAAGAGATTTAAATCTGTACCTTACTGAAATCGCTTGCAAGACAAGTCAGGAGTCAGTAAACACAGAATTCGAGCCTTGCTTTAAGCATATGGAGCACATCAGTCACACAGTATATCTCCATGATGACAAAGATAGAGAGATGTCTTGGGAAAACAGGAAATTAGTGCTAATAAAGCCTTGATGCTTGATTACTTACTATACATTTAATGAACTTATAAACAAATAGATAATATCATTTAATTAATGTCTTCTTTGGCATCTTTTATTCATTCATTTATCTTCAGTATCCACTTTATCCTGGGTCATGGTGGCATTACAGCGCATGCTGGGTAAATTATTTTAGCTCTTTATTGTCCCTATCTTACCTTTAGTTTTACCAAGCTTACATTCTAAAGAATATACAATAATTGTAAACTTGTACATTAAATAGCCATAAAAAAATTACAGAACATAATATTAACACATTAACACCAATTATCATTATATACCATTAAACTTGTGACAGAAACACGGGCACCCGATGTTCATTCATGCATGTGAGGGAAGCAAAGGCCAGCCTGTCTGCTCCAATTACCCAGAAAAGCAAATCCAAACTTCTCAGATCCCAATCTGATCAAGAACCCATGGGATGCACCAGACAATCAGGTCCGATTCATGGCAGCCCCACCATACATCCCACGACACGCCAAAGATCCATGGCTAATGTCGTGGTAACAGACACCACAGCACACTCCCTGAGGTCTTGTGAAGACATGCCCAAAGGACCAGAGCTGCCCACAATATTGGGCATAATGCTTTGTGCTGTAATGTTATGGCTGATAGGTGTAAATGTCTGCATGCTTCCTCAGCAGTATAACAGTGATTTAAAAAATAAGAATAAGTGACAACTAAAATAAAGAACTCCTCTTGCCTAAGGTGTGTCTAAGGGTTTTCTATTTTTTTTTTTCATCTCTGCCCTTACAGAATCATTGCTGCAACCATCCTCAAGTTCGAACTCTCCAGTCACGCTAGAAAAAATCTGTTATGTCATTTATTTTTTATGAGATGGGAGCTAGAATGAGACCAAGCCATCAGAATACACAGAGGTTAAAAGAAGGAGATGCACTCAAAACACACACACACATGCACCAGGACAACAGAAAAGTGTTTGCACTAGCGTTGAAGGATCACCTAGGTCTCTTGGTAGGAAGGTTAGCAATACTCTCTCAGCTTTAAAAACAATATGCATGTTTTTGCCAAATGGTGTCCCAATTTAATGTATAAGCACAACTGCATTTCATCTTTGCATGCTAGCCTCCAATTTTTTTCATCTTTATTAAATCCTTTTTTTTGGCCTATGGAATAAATTCAAAGCCTCTGGATGTGTAGTTCTATAAATTGTAGTTAATACTCAACCCCTTACACTCGTCTTTGCCCAAAAACGTCTTTTCAATCCTTCTTGCCTATTAAGTATAGCCTGCACACTATCCACTTTGTGTATTACTGCAGGACTGCAACGGGCTGCAGTGTCTTCTGTTTCCTCTGCAGCAGATTATTGGCCTGAGTGTGGTGCTGCACAGTAGAATGCTGATAGACATACTCTGCACATATTGTACCACTGCAATGCAACACCGAGACGCGGAGCATGCATGCAAATGCAAATGAAGCAATATGAACTAGCATATCTGAGCATCTAAATGACCTTTTATAATGTAGATAAGGTTGCTGGATTAACATTTCAAAATCAGCAAGTGGAATCAGGATGTAATTTGAGAGGTGAAAAGGCATTTGGATTTTCCGCACACATTTCTGAATCATGAAAAAAATTTTCAAAATAAATATGTTTTTGCTGCTACCACTTTTCCCCAGAACTGTTTATTTGTTAGGGAAAAGAAAGCACAATCCCAGTCCACCCACAGCGTGCGTGGAACACTTAACTACAGTCGTGCCCTCTTGGCACCTATCGCCACCAACAAAATGACTACTATTAATCAATTTGATACACAGCATCTCTATTTTTGCCCCACAGATGAACATAAGAGCCTAAACTAAGACTGCTTCTCCCACTCAGTGCTACAACAAAGCCCCCACGTCCGACAGGCATTGTGAGTAGGGTGACAGTTAAAGAGCCCCTTACGCCATTGTAGCTCTGCTTCTATACAAGCTTGAACCACAGACTCTGGTTTAATGCAAAAAAAAAACCTCTAACCTTCAGATATGTTAACTGTGACTGCCTTATTATTTATGGGCTTATAAACGTTTCCAATTGCAGGTTTAAAGAGACAAAAGCAGCCTCTGTTTTGGTAAGAAATTTAGGCGTGACTAGGAATTTCACTTTAGCTATTGGTATTATGGTGAGAATGAGAAAATATTGCAGTACTGTTAGATTAGCTTCTGTTTTGGAGGGGGTGGAGAAGATGTCAGAGGAGTCGTGAGGTGGATGCAAGTGGAGGTTTTCTTTAATAATCATTGTGACAAAAGCACATTCAAAGCATAACACTAACAAGAAATATGACTGAAAGAACATGAATGTGAGCTAATAACTAACGTGAAACAAAACAACAGGAGCAAGACAAAGATATAATGCAAAGCTGGGGAACTTAAATAGTCAAACTTCCAGTAGCAAGCACAAACTAGGTTCTGTATCCCAGCGCCTAAATTGAGCAGCCCTGGCAGAGCGGCAATAAACAAGAAATAAAAAGTAAAAAAAAAAAACTCATCTTATTATACGCTTCAAACAGCAGCTTGCATGCCAACTTTGTCTAATTTGGTTGCTAGGAAACTAGTCATTGTGCCATGACAAACAGTAAAATACGAAAGCAAAAGAGATTTATAGAATCTAATCCAGCCACCTGACTGATTCTATGCCATGCAGCTTCAACTTGCTTTCAGCTTAAAAATGGACCTTGCCTGCCAACCTTGAAAAAGTAAAACAAATGTATAAAAAAGTTAAATGAAGGTATGCCATTTAATCAAACCTTCTGGCTGACTGTGTACCATGCTCCCTATCCTTATGGAATAATTTACAGTCAGTCAATTTCATCTCGACGCACCGTCAAAATTTGTACTTTGTTGTTCATTTGAGGTCAAATTGTTTGCAATAAATTACCTTTTTGGTCTCAGCAAATTACAATTTAGCTCACAATAAAATTGACAGAGTGGTCCGAAATTTCGTTGCAACAATTTTGTAATGAATTAAATTATTGAAATAAGTTTTAAGCAAATGACTGTAAAACTCAAGTTCCTCACAATGTTGATACAGCAAATCTAATGAATATAAATACGCTCTATGGTTAATTGTTTGTGCACACCTGACCATCATTATCATTACTGAAACTAAGAGACCCCAAACCTGTTTGAGCATGACAAGCCCTTGTGTACAAGTTGAGATTTGCCAAGGATGGAGTGGGAAAAAAAAACCCAAGTGGCCTGCACAAAGCCCTGACCTCACCCTCAATGAAAAGCCTTGTGATGAACTGAAAGAATGGGCACCCCTTAACCAACAATAGTGCATGACCTCACTAATGATTTTGTGGCTGAAAGTTTCAGATTAAAGCAATGCTCCAAATACAGCACCATGCTTTGTGGAAAGTCTTCCCAGAATAGTGAAGTTTATAATGTGATTTAATCTGTAATGGAAATGTGATGGTCAGATGTCTAAAACCATTTGTCCATACACCAATCAGCCATAACAATAACGCAACCACTAGGTAAACTGAAAAATAATAATTATCAATTATACACTAGTAAACTAGCAACAGAGACCAAAGGCTAGCCCGTCCGGTCCGATCCCACAGAAAAGCCAATGCAGCACAATCCTCTGAAAAAGTCAATGCTGGCCATGACCAAGGCACCAGAATACCTAGTGTGTTACAGAGAGTTCAAGATTGATGACCAAAACTCCAAATTCCCAAAACCGCCAGACAAACCCAACCCACACAAGGCCAACCCATATTACCCAAAAGATCAGCCATGTGTGGCATAAGGGAAACCTACTCCATATTAAAATGAATGATATGGCTGATGGGCTGATGTGTAGTGTATGTAAGACATGTAAGAAGATTAAAAATGATTAAAATTGGGTTAAGGACTGTCCAACGTGTTATTATGTGTACCTTGTAAAAAAATAAAATAAAAAAATTAAAGATTAAAGGACATCAGTTAAAGGCTTGGTGAAGTTAGATCATTAAAAACCAACAGTGGAAATTACAGCTATGTTTAATTGGGAAGTAAGTCCAAAGACAAAATATGACAATAATTCACAGGATTGGGACTAAATAGCTTAATGACCATAACAGAAATTAATCAGAAAAAAAAAAGACAAACTCCAGTTTGCTAGGAAGTATAAATATTGGAGTTTGGAGCAATGGAAAAAAAAGTCATGTGGTTTGATAAATCCAGACTGACCCTATTCCAGAGCGACAGGTGCATCAGGATTTAAAAGGAATAAATAAAGCATACAAGCCAGTAGAGGCAGTGTTATGATCTCAGGTCGCTTCAGTCGGTCAGATCTAGGTCTATTATGTGGCACTAAAATGAAGTCAGCTGACGTACAGAATGACATTCAGCCTGAATGTACTGAATTGTCCCATCAATGGATTTCATTTTCTTATTTGTTGGCATGGGCATAATCCTGACATTAGGAATTATTTTCACACATAAATTGTCCATCATATCTTGTATCCCATAATCAAAGATAATGGAGGTCAAATGAAATTTTGTACATATTGTTTTGGTAGGCTGTGTCCAATAGACATGTTGCTGTTTCATTGCCCCTAGATATTAATAATAATGCAGCAGTAAGTCTGAATTGAGCTCTGGTTACATCCACTTAATCTAAAATGTCCAGGTTTGAAAAAAGTTCGTCTGACTATTCTCTTGGTTTATTGTTCTACTTTCCTCACCTTTACTGTCACTTCAATGGTACCACCTTCTTTACTTCTGAAAACAATCTTCATGCTCCCTATTTTTTTGAGAAGCACATTAATCACCATGCCCTGTGGAAAGTAAGGCCAGAGTGGTAATTCAGAGTGGAAACTGCATAAAGAAGTACATTTACCCTTGTGTTATACGGTCAACCCTGCAATTGGATGATCCTATTCCTGCTCAGTTATATCTATAGAATATGTCATTTGCTACGGAGGACACGCACAAAGACAAGGGGGAACATTTGGGAAAAAGGGAGCATTTTATCTAGTGTAAATGTTAAAAGACTAAAGAATAAACTGGGGAGGAAAAGCATAAAAGCAAAACAGCGAGATGCACAGAAAGAGAATTACTGACGTTTTGGTGCAGTAAAACACTAGGACATTCCGCTACTCTAGTAATGCAGTAATGGCAGTGAAGAGCTGACACTATCATATTTTCACACATACTACTGAGTATTATCACAAAGCAACAAAAGAAAATGCTTCAGCAGCATGATTTAAGTACAGATAACCCTGTTATGACCTACTATAGTTCTGCACGACAAAGTACCTTCTGTGGATCCACGTCCCGGATCCTACAGTCGCCTTGCACCACCGGGGTCCGAGTCCAACTCCCACCTCGGCGTCTGTGTGCATGGAGTGTGCATGTCCCCGCCGTGCCCGTGGGTTTCCTCCGGGTACTCCGGTTTCCTCCCACAGTCCAAGGACATGCAGATTAGACTAATTGGTGTTTCCAAATTGCCTGTAGTGTGTGAATGCGCATGTGACTGATGACCGGTGACGGTGCAATTGCATTTCCTTTCCCGGTTAACTGAACAACTCCCCACTAACTATACTTTTATCAACTTAGTTGCCAAACATTAAATAATTAGACATTTAGAATCATCCACTTTAGGATCTGAGCTGAAGTTACTCTTAACACAAGTCTGACCTCATCATCATCACTCCCCTGTTTATCTCTATCAGCTCTTATATTAATGAGGAAGAAATTCACAGATTAATGCTTTCGGATCCATTCTGTTGACCAAATGCATAAATTTTTCCTCTTAATGTCTTTTTAGTAGGTTTTAACCTTTTTAAATGTTGCATGCAGCCATCTATACAGCTTGTACAGATTCTGTGCTCTTCTCTGTTTTGATGATGATGAAACAGCGCAGGTGCACTGCAGACATTTTGACAGCCGGGATGTGATTTCAAACGAAATGGATTAGCTTTATCCTTAATTTTGCTACAACACATAGTTATCCAGCAGCTTGACCAAACCATGATATACTGTGTGTGAGGAAATTACACTTAGCTAGCACTGCTTTAGACATCCTAAGGCTGATGCATCATGATTACTCATGATATTTGCAGGCAGATGTCAAGGCAAGGTTGGAAAGTAACCTAAATAAAAACACTCCTGGGATGTATTAGTGAAATACACTCATGGCCTCTTCAAGCAGAATTGTCAACGTATATTACTGTATAAAATCTTTATCATACTTTACAGAATTCTGCCGCAGTGTCAGCTGACTTTTTTTTTTTCCCCTGGCTTGACTATGCTAAGAATGATTTCTCAGTATACGACTCACATAATCGTGGGTGAAATAAATCTATTTTGTAATTCTGACATTCAAGAGTGGAGCCTTCTGCAGAATATACATGCATAGCCCTTTCTGAACCATTTTAAGAAGTCTTTAAGCTCTTCAATGTGTCTGTCTCTTGAGCTCAGCACTCAATAACAGCTCAGATCGATTTCTGACTGAACCTTTCTCTCCATATCTCTCCTTCCCCCCTCCCCTGCATGAGGGATTCAGGGCGTGCATGATGTAGGGAGGTCAGAGCTGACAGGGAGCACAGAGAAAAGAGGGTCAAGCCCTTGTTCAGGCCACCGGGATGGGATGTGTGAATGCCGCGAGTGTGCTGACAATGAGGTTACCGGGAGCGTAGGCATCAGCACTATGCTAATGGAAGTCTGCGACACACGGCCAGAACCAAAGAATTTTTTTTTTTTTTTTTTAAACATAAAGGACACAAAATATCATCAAGCAATATGCAGAGAATGGTGACATTTCCCAGTAGCATCAAATCCCAACGTATTCACAAACACATTATATACACACATAATTATGGTGAGACTAGTGCTGTTACACTAAGCATCACCCAATCAACAATTCTATGGATTTCACTCTGCTGCACTTAAAAAAAACAGCACTTGTCACTCATTTCCTCTGGAGCTGAAGGAACTTTCAACTTTGCTGATAATTAGGCATTAAAATGTGCATTCGTAAGCACTAGCAGGCTCCCCACAGGAAAACGCGCCATCTTTCGCATTTGATTTGATCACAATTTATATAATCTCTCAAAACATGTGCCCGGACAGGCAACTGAAAATATAAAAAATTTCCTTGACATCAAACAGACTGGGAATTACAGTATGTAGACAGGTCACAGTGAGGGATGCACGTTCTAGCACATTGACTCATGTCTCCTTAACGACTGCAAGATTTCATATATTTCTTCAAACATTGTTATCCTAAAAAACTTTCTATCCTATTTACCCCAAGCTGTTTCTTTAACATTGGTTTTAGACTCGAGTATTACATTGGGCTTCAAAGGAGTTCTACATAGCAGCTGGAAGATTTTAATGTTTGCTCACACCACCATTTGACATTGAACTGGCAATTTAGTGGGAAGTAACGAAGCCAAACTACTGACTTAAAAGACTCGAACCTTCAACAATCCCATGACGACTGAGTTTGAAGTTTCTTCAGCATTCCATTTAGAACTTCAATTGTCAACCCATTTAAATCGTTTACATGCAATCTAATTATTAATGTATTATTTTCAGCTTTGTGGCTTAGTGGTTGGCACTGCCGCGTTGCATCTCCAGGGTTCGATTCCCGCCTCGGGTCTGTGTGCATGGAGTTTGCATGCTCTCCCCTGCTTGTGAGATTTCTTTGGGTACTCCGCTTTCCTCCAACAGTCCAAAGACATGCAAGTTAGAGTAACTGGCCTTCCCAAATTTCCCATAGTGTATGTGTGTGTGTGTGTGCCCTGCAATAGATTGGCACCCTGTCCAGGATGCACCCCGAATTTGTTTAAATTACTTAAACAAAATTATCCCCAGCCACAGGATGGAGTGCCAATTCCAAGCATGGATAAAATGGAAAGGATTGCATCAGGAAAGGTAACCAGCATAAAACCCGTGCCAAGCCGTGTGCGGATCCGATGGTGTGCTGTGGTGACCCCTCTATGAGAGCAGCCAAAAGAAAAAAACACAATTTCAGTAAAACTATGTTGTGTGTATGGCTGCTAATAGAATTTGTTCCTTTGTGTATACTGATGATATGACTGCTAACAAAAGCATGATAATGGATTCTAAATATTATCTCCTCACACAAATACAAACAAAATTCATCGGGTACTGCTTTTCACTCTAGATGGACTGGAAACATACTTTGAAAGCAGCCCAAGACTTTTGTAAGTGTAATGATCTGCAATTCCAAGCCAGTTACCAGACCTGAATACGAGTGAGCATTTTAGTTGGTTCGACTGCTAGAAAAGGGGGAGGGAGTCAACAACAATTATAGATGTGAAACTACAATTATAACAAAAATATAACACAACTATGATGCAAGTTATAATCATGGCACTTTTTTAAAGTATATTTTAGCCTTTCTATTGTTTTTTTTGTTGTTTTTTTTGAAGAATATATTGGTAAATAACAACATGCAGTATTCTTGCAGATTTTCATATGGCTTCTCTACATTGTTTTCTTAGTTTGACGTACCGTACTGACGCCCTCATTTCTTATTTTTAGTGTTGGGTGTAATGCGTTACAAAGTAATGTTTTAAAGTACTTAGATTACTTTTTTGATGTAACGGGTAATCTAACGTGTTAGATCCGCCATTTAATTACTCAGTTATTTAGTTATTTTTTCAAAAACGTAATCCGATATTGAGACGATTTATGTAATTGAAGGACTGACGCGCATTAAGATGGAAAACTAATCACAGCGCTTCCATGATAAACCATACTCACGGCCACTGCGCGAAACCGCGTAGGTGAGATAAGGGAATCTGTAGGTACTGTAACAGATTATGGGCCTACCTTCCCTGAGTGATGATGGTAGAATAATTATAAAGGTCCTGACTAAAACAACATGCATGAGAAATCACAAAACTCGAACTAGTTACTTTTATCAGAAAGTAACGCAGTAATGTAACTGATTACTTTTTAATGACAGTAATTTTGTAATGTGATTAGTTACTTTAAAAAATAATCTCCCCCAACACTGCTGCAATTATTTTTCTATATTTAGCTTACAAAGATCCAGAACTTCATGTATTTTACATATATCTTTTTAATGTAGTTTTGAGGCATACTTCTTCAAGCTTCCTGGAGGACTTTCTGTGGCTCTCATTTTCAGTCCAGTCCCTGGACCAGAGCTGTTTCAGAGGAACGTGTTTTGCTTGTTAAACCACACAGTGACCTATAGAATTACTCTAGCATAAAAAAAGCATCTAAGTTAAAGCATGAATGAGTGAGAAACTGATAAAAGATGATCAGGCCGGTGCTGATGCTGAATGCTGAGTGGTTAAAAGAGGACAGACAAGAAGGGAAATGAGGTTGATGCTGTGGTTGTTATTTAAACAGACAATTTTTATATTGTATCTTTAGGTACTTTAAAGACTGTGCTCCCATTTCTTTTTTATTTAAATCTTAATTTCATATACTAAGGGTTGGCTAAAGACTTTTGCACAGTGCTATATACTGTACAGTATAATTAGGTAGCAGATAAAATACTTAATAAGTTCAGGGTTTAAAGCAGGCTTTATGCATATTATTAAAACCTTTGGTATCATCCGTCCAAGTGAGTTGTCATAATGACTTATTCTAAATCAGTCACACTTAGAATTTTGTTGGATAATTGTAGGATTTTAGCCTTACTTTTCTGATTCTGACATTAGTAGTGTTTTATATTTGACAGTATTCATCTGTGAGTGTTTTTCCTCACTGATATAAGAGCTGATAGAGATAGTAGAGGGATGAGATCACAAAAGCCAATGAACCTCAGGCTAATGAAAGGCTCTATGACACCAATGCGAGAATAGTCTTTCTTCATGACACTCATGATGTGCTATCTGCCATTAGTTATTTCTAAGTGTGCTTCACTTCCTGTCATAAAGAAGCAAAGCACTTAACACATATTTTGAGACCAAGGTAACAAAAACCTGAACAGGGATAAAGATTTGAATGCTGCATGCTGGGATGTAATTTAACTTGGCCAGCATTAGTTAGACAATTAGATATTTGATTTTTGGCACGACTCGTTCCGATGTGGCACCCTGTCGAAGCAATTTGTGCCAGAACAGGTGTGAAGCAGTCGCAGTGCTGCAATGAAGATTAATTCTTACTCGAATGCATTTGTAAAGCCTCATAGAAACACTGGCACATGAGAGCATCGAGCCTGTGAATTATGAAAGCTTATTGTTTTAAAAGGTTATTCAGGAAATCTGAACAAAAATGAAAAATGATAAACAAAGACTGAGAGCACTTCAATCGCTAAATATCACCTTCCATGTACTTGTCAGGACAGATAAGAAACATTCCGAAATATGTATGGCACTTAAAAAAATGATCTCGTCTATGCTTTGATTTGGGATGAAGCAAGTAAAGGACACGGGGAGAGAATGATGATAAAAACGGACAATCTTTAAAGATGTATGAGTGACATTCTGCGTAAATGGCTAACAAAAAGAACTCTACAGAACATGTAACTTTTGCCATAAGCAGGGCATCTACAAAAGTCTTCGCACAAAACAACTTCTCGCTCATCATCCACTCATCGTCTTTACCGCTTTATCCTGTATTTAGGGTTTCGGGGGGCCTGGAGCCTATACAGGGCACGAGGCGGGGTACACCCTGGATGGGATCTCCAGCTTGTTCAATCATTAATCTATTTCTTCTGTCTATGTCTTTTTCTTTTATGATAGCGTATAGTCACTTACTGTACTTACTCACTTACTCAGTCATCATCTATACCGCTTTATCTTGTGTACAGGGTCATGTGGGGGCCCAAGAGACTAAGGGCACAAGACGGGATACACCCTGGACAGGATGCCAATGCTTCGCAGGGCACACACTCACACGCTCATTCACACACTGCGAGCAATTTGGAAACACCAATTAGTCTTTGGACTGTGGGAGAAACCAGAGTACCCGGAGGAAACCCACCAGGCGCAGAGAGAACATGCAAACTCCATGCACACAGACCCTGAGGCGGGAATCCTGGAACCTAGCGGTGCAAGGCGCCAGTGCTAATCACTAAACTACCTTGCTGCCCTGATAGCATTTAATTATATAATAATAAAAAAATAAATATCTAACTTTAAATTTTTTATCATATATAATTTCTATATATTATAAATAATATACAATTTTTTAAATATAATTTTGTGGCAAGTGTGCAATCGACATCTACTTGTTGCATTTATGACGCCAACGTAGAAAAATGCGAATGAATTTTTCTCCTTTGTCGGCGGAAACAGTTACAGAAACACATCGAGCTATTAGTCCATTGTCTGTTATTTTTGTCGCAAGTACTGTAAAAGGGGGCCTTAAGCAACAGAATGGTTCTTTAAAAACACGAACGCACTGCAAATGTCTGTTGTAAAATCAAATATTATTGTGCTTTATTATGAGGTGAGAGAAATAGTACCCGGGCTAAGACGAGGGTGTCGATACCCCATGGTGTATCCAATTGATGTAGCCTGAAATAAAGTGCTATTATGCTGAATTTTAACATGGATTCTATAGCCTGCGGAAAAGCACCATATCATTATCCTAACTGTGCACCCTGTTTGCAGTCCTGTGTTTTGCTGTGTTCATTTACATCTTAATAAACACAACATCGCAGACCTATTTTTAAACCTTCATGCGCAAACACATTTTTGGAGCGCCATCGCGTTTAAGGATTGACAATTATTAATGCAGTTAATTGATTCTACATCTTAATCTAGCTCGGTAACCAATCATTCATTTATGTTTTTATGTATTATTATTATTATTATTATTATTGTTATTTAAACCTTTTGTTTCTTTTTTTAGGCAATTATGGTTAACATGGCCAAATAAACAGGCAGGCAGAAGCAAAAGATTCATTCATGGCAAATCCATTACTAGGATGGACATGACAAAAATACAAAAATATGATTTTGTGGCCTGAGTAGAAACTAAGATGAATAGACTCTCTTAAGTAATTATGTTAAAATTGGCAAGATTTTGCATATGTAGTTATACATACTGTAGTGTCATGAATTTGCTGTCTTTGTGGGAACATTTGGTCCTCACTAAGATATGAAAAATGAAAACGCATGACACACACACACACACACACACACACACACACACACACACAGGATAATCAGGATGATGGCATGGCTGTGTAATAGATAGTGCGTGCGTGCGTGCGTGCGTGCATGTGTGTGTGTGTGTGTGTTAGCTGCCAAGCCAGTCAATCTGCTGGTTTGGATGTAAATAAACCAGAATCCAATCAGCTCAACCTAGCTATGTCACTATGAGACATACAAATAACATGCACACACAAACACACTGAACAGACAGTTTGGAGAGAGATAATAGACTGTTCGCAAAGCTGCAGGGACAGAAGACAAAGAAAGCAGGAGGGAACTAAAATAAAAAAAATGAACATACAAAATTATTATTTTTAAAAAGTAGGGCAAAGAAGATCAATTTAAAGAGAGAGAGCGAGAGGGGGGGAATTTAGATGAGAATAAGTGAATGTCAGAAGGTTCTGATACACACACACACACACACACACATGAATAACATAAACAGAAATTGGCAAAGTTTAAATAAAGCGCTACCAGAAAATGTGGAATCAAGTGCCATCACAATATTTCACTGGAACATTTAAGTTATAAATAAACTGCCTGCTTTAACAAAAGTGCTGAGGCATCGGAGATACTTTTAATATTACCGAGCCTATGCTTCCCAAAGCTTGTGATCTTCCATGTGCTTTGTAATGTGAGAGACGCGACTCGAGGCAGGCGAGGATGCATATGTTTTGATGTCTCCCTCAGCTTCTTCTCTCACACTCACACTTTTTTTTTTCTTTTTCAACAAACATGAGCCAGTTTGCTCGACGTGTTAACTTTAAGGACGCCTGGCCTCTCCACTCTCTCAGTTTGCACTGAGCACTGTGGGACACGTCTTGTCATTTGACATGGCGTGAGAGGAACAGTGAAAAAACGCAAAAGGCAGAAACATCTGGCCGGCTTCCCACTTTTCTTTTTCATTTTAGTGAAGCATAATTCAGCACAAGCATCTATTTCAGTCGGTCACTTTGAGTTATGCTCTATATAAATACAGTACATAAAAGACTAAGTAAATCTGAAGCTGCTGATCTACTGTATGACCATCTATAGGACTTGCATAGAATGCAAGTTCTCTGGGAGAAAATGCCTTGTTGATTCCAGAGGTCAGGGTTTGGCCAGGCAGGTTTGATCTGATAGAAAGAGAACAGTACTGTAACTTAAATAACATCTCCTTACGACCAAGGTAAGCCAAGAAGCATTTCTAAATGCACAACACATCAAACCTTGAAGCAGAGTAGCAGAAGACCACATAGAGTAGAAGGCACTACTCCTGTCAGCTAAAAACAGGAGACTTAGGCTACAATTACTATGGGCTCACCAGAATTCCATGATAGAAGACTGGATCTGCCCTGAGCGGCACAGTGGTGTAGTGGTTAGCACTGTCGCCTTTCACCTCCAGGGTCCGGGTTTGATTCCCGACCAGGCTCGATTCCCGTCTTTCTGTGCTTGGAGTTTGCATGTTCTCCCTTTTCCTTTGTGTACTCCGGTTTCCTCCCAAAGACCTGCCGATTAGGCTAATTGGTGTTCCCAAATTGCCTGTAGTGTGTGTGTGCGCTGTGATGGACTGGTACCCTGTCCATGGTGTACCCCACCCTTGTGCCCTAAGTCTCCTGGGATAGGCCCTAGGCCCCCGCGACCCTGAATATAAGATGAAGTGGTATAGACGATAAGTGAGTGGATATATCCTGCCTCGGCACACTTTGGGCCTCTTAGAACCGAATAAGTACCGTTTTAAATCCCACAGCCTACCTGAGTATTGTTGCTGATCATGTCCTTCCCTTTTTGACCGCAGATTAATGTGCCATGCTACGAAGCTAAAATCACCTCAAACAGGTTTCTCGAACATCACATGACTGCCAGAAACATCAGATATCAATCCAATAGAGCACCTTTGAGATGTGGAGGAATGAGAAATTCACATCATGGATGTGCAGCCGACAAAAGGTAATTGTGTGATGCTATCATGCCAAAATGGAAAAAAATCTCTAAGGAATGTTTCCAGCTCCATGTTAAATCTATGCCCCATATTAAAGCACTTCTAGGGGCAAAAGGGATCCAACCCAGTACTAGAAAGTTGTATTTACACACACACATAATGCATTGCCATTTGTTCTTACTTTTCATTACAGTATAGCTTAATGACATGGGTATTTTATTCTATAAGATGCATTTCTGGGCTAAATACAGATAAATTACAAAATGAAAAATGTTAAAAAGTCTCATCACTCACTCATTATCTATACTGTTTTATCCTGTTTACAGGGATGCAGGGGTCTGGAGCCTACTGTATCCTAGCAGACTTACTGTAGGGCACGAGGCAGGGTACACCCTAGACAGGGTGCCAATCCATCACAGATCTTAAAAGTAATTTATGTAGCATTTTAACTAGGGTGCCAATAGTTCTGTTGTTAAATATATTTTATGAATGGTTGGTATAAGAGGTAATTCCTTGGAACGAATTCAATTGTGTCAATATTTGAGATGAGATGATGGAATTCCTCTAAAGTAAGTCCTTTTTTTAATCATTTCCGCTTGTGATGGCTCATGAATCTGAAGCATTCCTTTTCTGTCCTGGATTGATATTTTACCTTACAGTAAAGATAAAATAGCTATATCATTTCTCTATCAATAATTACACCAACATTGGATTATTTTAAAAAATGACATCTCATTTGTCATATAAAAATAACCTCAATGTTAAACAGAAATACTAAACTCATATAAAAAATAAATTTAAAAATCTATTTTATTTCTAATTGTCTGCTGAGATATCTTGCTTAATGTATTTGTTTCTCCCCGATGTATTTGACAAAAAAATTGAACCTAGAAATTAGCATCTCCTACTACTGTAATATATGACTTTTCTCATATACATGAACTCCTTGTATTATACTCCAACCAGCCACAACTTTAAACCCATTAATATTAGGTGTTCATTGCATGGCAGCCTCATGCATGGCAGGCTGCACAACAATGTTTTCTGGAGCCGTTCTATTGTGGCCAGCATTGACAATTTGGCAGTTTGTGCTACAATGGCTTTTCTATTGGATTGGACCAGGCAGGCTAGTCTTTGTTCCCCGCGGGTGTAGATGAGCCATGGGTGCCCATGATCCTGTTAGCAGGTTACTGGTTTACAGTATAATTGATAATCAATGTCATTCAATTTACCTGCCAGTGAATTTTATAAAGTATCTTATTCTTCTTACTTCAGCTGCTCCCTTTAGGGGTCGCCACAGCGGACCATTAGTCTTCATCTAACTGTGTCTACCAACTTCCCTTGTAACTCCGTCCTTTTTTTCTCTTTTCTTCCGGCCTGTTGGCTGCATCTCTAACATTCACCTCCCGATATACGCCTCACTCCTCCTCTGCACATGTCACATGTCCAAACCATCTTAGTGTGGCTTCTCCAACCTTGTCCCTAAACCCTCCTACCTAAGCTGTGCCTCTAATATACTCATTCCTAATTCTGTCTATTCTTATCACTCCCAAAGCGATATATGCTAACCATGCTTGCCTGATTTCGCAAATATCCTGCATCATCTAAACTTAATCATCTCAGGATATGATGTGACAAAAGTAGGTCTCCCAAATATTATATTACTAATAGATGGCTGCACTAATGCATCAGGTCAAGCCAGGCCAGTGTAAAGCCACAATTAGCAAATTCAATGAATAAGAAGTTCACTCTCTGGATACCTCCCTTTACCATAGCATTTAAGACAAATTACAGTATTATATATTTAGTATATAGATATTTAAATGTAAAGCATTTTGTATTGTATAGCGAGATGCTTTAACAGATATAATTAGATAAAATGGAATAGATATAAATCCGAGGAAGCTGCTCTGTTTCTGTGATATAACTTTATTTCTGTGATATAATAGATTTTTGTATATGAAATACTTATACTGCAATTATTTGGGTCTAAGTTTAGAATCAGCCCTAACTTAGAGTGGGCTAAGTGTTATCGCTAAAACGTTAATTTAATAATTTATGTATGAAAAAATCCCACAATTGTTTTAACTAGCCAGTTATCCATAAACGTAGCTGTCTAGCTGATGTTAGAAGACAATATTGGAGGTTATTGCTCCTGTAAGGAGCTATCAGTTATCTAGTTACATGAATAGCGGGAGGACAGAGGTTTCTTTTTATGAAATGAAGGACTTTGCTTTAGGCAGTGTTAGATCTAAGATCCACTAGTTTCATTGTGAATCTTGTAGGCACAGTAAATACTTAGTGGTCTGGGGAAATGTGTCATGGCTCGAGGTTGGGCCAAAACCCTATATATTTTTTGTTGTTTAGGAGAATAAAACCCTAGTGAAATCGTTGAGGTTTTTCCAGCCCACTACACATACACAATTAAGATAATATTAATAGATATAATAACAGTGCCACCTGCATACACTTTATTGGGCAATGATTATTTCAACAATGATGAAGTCAATCCTTCTGAATCTTGACTGCCGTCTACCCATTCAAACTATTTTTTAATACATTTTTAATTAGTTTGAACCAAAGAGCACAACAACATAATTAAAAAAAAAATAGAGTCAATTAAATCCAGCAAAACCTAATAGAGTGAGCAACACACGGGTCACTTTAGTACTGAGAGGAGAAACAGCACTCACTTCGTCTACCTCCACACATCAGCCCCAGGAGACAGCCATGAAAGAACTTATCGACTAGGTCTTCTCTTGCTTTACGCATCCACCATGAGTAATCTCATGGCAGGCCATTAGAGAGATGAGAAATGAGGGGCAGAAGGGGAAGAAGTGCACAGCACAAATGCAGCAGGAATGGCCATCCCTTCAGCTCCAATCCATGGCTGAGTGCTGGTAATAAAAACCCAGGGAGCCTAATCAGAGATGGCATCACTCTACTCTTTATTATCTTCTCTTTGCATCATCACCGAGGGACCCAATTTAAAAAACCATAGAAGAAAAATATTAGGGTTTCCAATCCGGTCCTGTGCTGTGTTTAGCTGTGTGGGATTGTTATTACTGAGAATAAAGGTACCTTAGTAAATTGACCAGGAGTAACTAAGAGCTAAGAAAAAAAAAAGTTATAGAAAGAGTTGGTTTAAGGTTTTTGGTTTAGTACAGTAATAAGAAAAGAAAAATGTGCATTGCATGATTTTAGATTATTTGAAACTGGGTTTTCCAAACTACATTGTTTGAAACACATGTTTAATATGTTCAGGCATAGACAAAATACAGCCATCAAGAAAGGAAGGTGATTTAAATGACTTTGAACATGGCATAGTTGTTGATATCAGATAGGGGCTGGTCTAAGTATTTCAGTAGAACTGCTGATCACCACACAACCATCTCTACGGTTAACAGAGAATGGTCTGAAAAGGAGAAAATGTCTAGTGAGTGGCAATTCTATGGGCAAAATGCCTTGTTGATGTCAGATGTCAGAGGAGAATGGCGAGACTGGTTCGAGCTGATGAAAAAGGCAACAGTACCTCACATAACAACTTGTTACAAACAAGGTTAAAAGATCTCTAAATGCACAAAACGTCGAACCTTAAAGCAGATAATCTACAGCAGCAGAAGACCACACCGGTTGCCACCCCTGTTGGATAAGGACTGACAACTGAGGCTCCAATTCGTATGGGCTCACCAAAATTGCACAAGAGAAATTTTGAAAAACACTGCCTGGTCTGATGAGTCTCAATTTCTGCTGTGGCATTGGGATGGTAGGGTCAGAATTTGGTGTAAACAACATGAAAGCATGTATACATACAGCTGAAGAGTTTTCTAAACTATCCCAGTAAGGTGGAAAAACCATGACCCTGGCAACCCCATACCCCATCATTGTCTGTTTTTCCTCCTCCACTGAAAATACTCAACAAATCTACAGCAGAACTTGGGGCAGTGTGAATCCTAACCCACTGGGCCTCTACTAGTTCTTGTTGGTATTCCCATTTTTTATCACTAGGTGCCATAATACCTTTGAACTGATAAATGTGGGCGTGAGTATGTTTCTGTAAAAGTGTGCAACATCTATCAACCATCATTATTAATTTCAAATATTTGGTTGATGCATCACACTGTAAATGAGACCTTAATAATATTTTGTTAATGGCTGCTCCATGGACTGACCCTAGGGATATGCCATATGACACACTATGCTATGGACCCATTAGCACATTTTAATAGTTTTATTGTCAAACAGGTCATGGGGAAGTGAACAACATTGATCCCCAACTGGACCAGTAAACTGGTAGCAGGATCATAAGTACCCAATGTTAATTTATACCCATTGCCAACCTATCCTGTCTGATCCTACAGAAAAGTCAATGCAACAAAAATAGAAAAAAGTCAATTCTGTCCAAAATAAAAAAGGACCAGAAAATACAGTGCACCACAGGTTGTTGTTCAGAGATCATTGCATATAGTGTATAGAAAAAAACATATTTTTTATAACATAAAGAAAAAATTATACTCTAGTGAAATTATTTGATGCCCGTATGTGACACCAGCCAATAAACAACAACGTAGAAGGAGAAGGGTTTTTATAAAGCCTACAGTACAATGCCAACGTGCATTGGCAAAATTATATAGCTTTCAATTTAAAAAATAATTATGATTTAGGACTTTATCCTGTCCGGTTTAAAAATGGGGAAGCTGTTAAAGGGAAAAAAAAATTACTGATTAAAACTGATATCTCTTTTCCTCAACATCCTAAAACCTACACCACACAGTATAAGCTCTGGAAATAAAAATGAATAAGAAATGAACTAGTCAGCTCCTCATATGAAATCTCATTGCACTTGTCTGTGTGCTGCCTCAAGCTAAAGCTAAATGCAAAGTTTCTGCATTTTTTCCCATAGCTATTAAAAATGTAGTATAACTTTATTTCAGTGTAATATAGAAAGTGCCTGAGACTATAATAAATGCAATCACTGTCATATTCTATGCTTCCGCGTGCTTCAGGGTACATAATGTCCCAAATCAGGACAGTCTGACGACTCTTTTATGGATTTCACCGAGTCTGCAGTGCCAGTTTGGCGTACTGGCCGGCAACTCAATCAGTCCCACAAACAGCTTAACCACAAATAATGTGCGTGTGGTACCATGCTTGAGCATCCACAGTGGAAAGACAGTGTTGTATGTACTCAGCATGAATATCTGATTAGGCTACAGATGGGTACTAGGCCAACAGCACATCCACTCCCTGTATACCTCAAAGCAATCAAGCGCACCGCAAGCCAAGCTTCATTCTACTCCCACATCAATTCACCTCTCTTTTAGTTTAATCACTGCCTCTAACCTCTAGAGTGTAAATAAATATACCCTCCAGGGTTTAACTATTCCTTTAGGTTTTCATACAATTATAACTCTAACATAGTGTGGAATTTGTCCATGAAAAGAAGACAGCAGTAGCTAAATGAGAGCTTAATTCAGGTATGTGTGCTTTAGAATGCATCTGATGGCACAGCACCTGCTAGGGTCCTCTGTGCAAACATAGTGAGTGTCTAAGAGCTGGTGGAATGCCTTAAAATGCTAAGGATTGGCTGAATTCTAATGAGAGGAGTCTCAGGGATCAGTGTTATCACCTCAACAAAATGCCTCAAAACCTACAGTTTTTAGTGGATTGTCAAACCCAACAATTGATAATAGCAGGGTTTTTAAAAATACTGTTATATAGCAAGTTCAAATGATGTTCCTAAGCCCAAAACTCCTCCACAGTGAAACAGCTTTGAAGATATAGACTTTACCGATGTGAAGTATAATGCAAAAGTATTTTATTAAATAATGCATATTAAACTAAAGAAATTGGAACAAATGTTTTACTATGAAATACAACAAAAGTGCCTGAAGGGACAAATAAAAAAATTGGCTGTTTACTGTATGTAACAACCTCAGCAGCAGCCTCATTTCCACTCTTATCTGTTCCAACCACCCAGCATTCAGCATCAGCAGTATACTAATCACTGGCCTGAATTCATCTGTACCTGTTTATCACCCGGGTTATGTCTAAGGTAGATGCTTTTTTTTGTTTTGGTTTTTTTTAACTGGTCTGGTACTGGGACTGGACTGAAAATGACAGCCAAAAAAAACTATTCCTTTAAGACTACATTAAGGTCCCGAGTGGTGCAGTGGTAAAGTGTTCGCCCTAGGAGATCAAGAATTCGATTCCCAGGTGATGCTGTAGCCTCTCGCAGCCGGAGGTCTAGAGAGAACTGATTGGCCGAGCTCTCTCAGAGGGGAGGGATGAGAGGTACAGTACTTAGTGCTGTATAGCCAATCAGGGGCGTCTGTGAGCTCGCGGAAGGAGCAGACAGAATCTGCTGTCCAAACATAGTGAGTGTCCTCAGAGTGTGTTACGCCGGTGCATGAGCAAGCAGTTCGAGAAGCTGCAATCAAGAAGATGGTGTCACGTGTTTTGGAGAAAACATGTGAGAGTCTTCAGCCCTCCCAAAGTAGCCTTAATGTGGAAGCCCCCTAGTGATGGGGAGGAATTGGACACTTTAAAAATATAATTAATTCATTTTCAATTAAAACATTTTTTGTATAGTGCTTTTAACCTTTGGGTGATAACGGATAGTAGGGATTGATCTGCATTATACTGTGCTTTAGGAGGCTGAAAGTTCAGTATAACTATATAAAAGCATATATTATATAACTATATAAAGTATAAATATAAGAAGGTCTGGCTTTTGGAAGCCGATATGAAAGAATGGGGAGGGGTCAAGACTTTTGTACAGTACTGAACCTCACAAAAGCAGTCATGCTACATCATAACAAACCCCAGCCACTTGACGCAGTGCCTGTCTCCTGTTTATTCAAGCCTTAATAAAAATGGGAGAGCTGTGTCAGGAAGGGCGTCTGACATAAAATCTATGCCCAAATTTTATGCGGATCGGACAGTCTGCTGTGGCGACCCCTCAACGGGAGCAGCCGAAAGACTAACAACTGTGATCCTATAGTGTTGTGTAAAAGATTCAAAGTGGATTGAACTTTTGTCGTTTTCGTACATAATATATCAATGAAAGCCCATATGAATTTTTTTAAATAAAAGTAAATGAACCGTATCATGCATACGTATTACATATCACATTTTTCTTAGGCCTTTAATCAATCCATAACCATTATCGTCAAAAAGAGAATGTTTAACAAACGGAATACAAAGCCTCAAAGCCGATGGTCCGCTCAGTCAGACCTGCATGTGATTTCGGCAAAGCAGCTTGATATGCTCACAGATATTTTGGCTTGCCAGGAGAGTCGGTCTCTCATAAAAGCGCTTCGGAATACAGTCACCATGTGTCAGCTCATCATGTCAGATGCAGATTTGGCAAACTGATCAAAACGATGCAGAAGTTCCTACTTCATCCAATCTGGCTAGCACGAGTTATCAACAGAGCCGGGAGATTAGACATGCATCTGACAAACACCCTCTTACATGATTATAACCAAGTTGAAATAGTAAAGTGAAGTTAAACAAATAATTAAATTAAACATTAAGAAACCTTAGGAAACGGTAAGAGTAGCCATGTGTCATATCAGTTGTGGCACACTGACAGCCTTCGACTGATTTGTCAGCTCCAAGAATAAACGCGCAGAAAATATTCTAATTGAAATGATATTGTTTTGAAATAGAATGTGTAAATAGTTTTACATTTAAAAGGGTAATAAATGCCAAATTCCAGTCTTTCTGTTTCTTTTTTGTTTTGTCATGTGAGACTTGGTAATGTATGCAGTCAGACTCATTTGGATGCGAAACACGTTAAGAGAATGATTAAAAGCTTTGGGCTGGATAAGGGAAAGGGCTCAGTGCAACAAATGTGTTATATTCAGCTGTTAAAATCAGCTGTCACGTCCTTCTGGTTTGAAGCACTTTACTTGTGCAAAGGCCAAGACTAATTGGCTGCAGTTCTTGGATGATATAAGCAACATCTTGCGCGATTGGCCAAGCAGCAAGTCATTTGTGAAAAGGCCACAACTGAATAACTGACACCATGCCTTGTTTATACCAATGAAGGCAGAAGAAGAAGGGCAGAAAAGTGAGCAGATGCCTTAATGAATCATGTGACTCATCCAAAATGATATGCTTCCAGCTCTCGCCGTCTCATCCACCACAAACCCAAACATGAATGGATTTTGTTGGAAAGGTGTTCAGGCAGTGAGCATGCCTTTTGCCTTTTCATTCTTATGCATTCTGTCTTCATGTTCCCATGACAACAGCACAGTAAGGCTGCAAGGTCACTTTGCTGGACATTGGTGACACATCATGATTCTTAAAAGAGCGAGCAAAAGAGAGAGAGAGAGAGAGAGAGAGAGAGAGAGAGAGTGAGATATATTGGTATATTGGTGAGATAGAAACTGATGGACCTTTGGGAAAGTATGTCTAGGGAGACGTTACAACCCTGTGTGTCTGTGTGTATAAGTGCTTGTACAATACATCTGTCTGCTCGTATGACCTTCTAAAGGTGTTCTTTACAGACTTGTCTTTCCCTGTACTGAAAAAGGAAATAAAGTGTACCATATATTCATCAGCCATAACATTAAACATTAACATTATATTTACCTAAGATTTAGGCAGCTCTGGCCCCTTAGGGCTCTGCAGGGCCTCAGGTGGCTGCCAGGGATCCTTTGGGTGCTGTGGGTTGCGGTATGGGACCACCGTGTGGTGATTGGACTTGTTTGCCCTTAGGTGCCCATGGGTGCTCAATCGGATTAGGATCTGGAGAATTTGGAGGCCAGGTCGGGAACCGTGAGTTCTTTGCCTGCTGAGTCCTGTGCATGGTGGGTTGTGTGTTCTGGTGCCTTTTTACAGTATAATGGACAGCAATTACTTTTTTTCAGGGATTTATGCCACCTTAGTTTTTCTGTGGGATTGGACTGGACAGCCTGGCGTTTGTCCCTACAGGTATACAGTAGATGGGTCTTGGGTCCCCATAATCCTTTTACCGGTTTACTGAAATGTAATTTACAATCAGTGGTAATGTGTTAATGTCCAGTGGTGTTAATGTTAATGGCTGATCAGTGTACAAACAGCTAAGCATTAAGTTGCTTTATATAGTATCAGTGCTCCTGTTAAGATAATAAGGATTTGTTATAATTCATTCTTACTGTATATGGACATAAAACAAACATTGGTGTCATCAACAACCAAAAAATCGCAGGGAGAGAAAAGCAAAGCGTGATTCTGTGGTTGGTCTCGGCCTTAAAACAAGTGTAATTGTACACATTCGGGTACAATTACACTTATAATGCTGAGCGTATTCATTCAATAAACAAAACCGTAAACTGATCAACATGACACAGTAGCCTCTTGAACAAGAAGCCCATCTGGACCAAACACAAAGATAGAGGGAGACAGAGAGAGAAAAAAAAAAAGAGAAAAGGAAGCATACTGCATATGGAGGTTAAAAAAAAGAGAATGACAACGGAGAAATTAAGCAATGTTTCTAAATAGAGATGCAAATCAAATAATGCGGAAATAACCCATAACAGGAGCTGATGTTGTGTGGGAAAGGGAACCAGGTGGTTTAGGCCCACATACTGTATGCCCAGGGTCGGGTGGTCTGGTAATAAGCTCATGAGACAAAGAAAGTCCATGTGCTTAAATAGGAGCATATGGGCTGTTTTACTGCGCACTGCATTTTACTATATTAATCTTCAGTAATAGTCTGATGTTATATTGGGTTAAATGAATTTTTATTACTTTTTTTAGATTTTGGTGAAATATAACTTACTGAGTTATATTCATTAAAAAATCTAGATATAAAACTGAAAGTAATAGCCCTTAGAAGTAACTTTATTCACGCTTTATTCTAACGTTTAAAGGCAAAGTGAGTAAAAAAATAAAAAATCTTATACCAGCTGAGCTGTGACATATGATATGTTAGATAAAAAGATTGATATCATGGCCCAAGCTCAGTTGACATCTATATTAAATGTTGGGTAAAAGAACAAGTCTAAATGTACAGTATGTCATTTGCACCCCAGCCTGAGATATTATCTATGACACATTCGAAATTAACTGTAAGACAGGAAACTGTTTAAGCAACCGCTGTGTCTTTCCATATTTTCACAGCTCCATTTACACCTTGAATTAACACTGTGCCCTTAGAGTATAATGTTGTTATTAAATTATCATTATTAGAGCGCCGGAGCAAAGAACTCCATGAAAAATAAGAAAAGGATCTTATCTTGATCTTGTGACTTAAAAGAAAACCCCACTCAGAGGAGAATTAAGTACAGAGTGTTCAACAAAAGCATCTGGTGATCCCACTCCTGCCATGTTGACAGCTGGCTGACTTTCCACACTTTACCTAGCTAAATAGAGTGATTTTAGTCTCTAAATTGCTGATTCCCCATGGATGTTGATGGAGCATGAAACAAGCTGCACAAACTCCCCTAGGCTTTTTCAGAGTGCACACACTTACCACTTACCATTGCCTTTTAACCCTTTCCTAAGAATGTAAATGACACATTTCTGAGCTTCACAATTGTGTCACGAAGTTTTATTGCAGTTGCATTGATAACACTTTGCATGAAAGATACCTTAAATAGCATTATTCATTGTAAAAGATATCATTAACGAAGCCTGAAGTAATGTTAACAGGTTGACAAAAATAAATAACTCAAATATGGAATCACTCAGTGTCATGATTTATGCCCTGTCTGCCTCGTATTCCTTTTTTTTCTCCACGCTGTCACCTTACCCACGTGCCCATGTTTTCCCCCAGCCTGTCATGCATTCTTTCCCACGCCCCCGTTTCCGCCCCGTCCACACACCTGTTTCTCATCTCCTCCGCTGATTATCCCAGTGATTTAAGCACGCGCTGCGCGCTGCTCAGATCGCTGGATTATTGTGTGTAGTTATACCTCGATTCTCTCGCGTTTTCTTTCATTGGCTTTCACGTTACGACCTCGCTTTGTTTTCTCTCGTTTTTGATTTTTTGCCTGCCGATTTTGATTGTTCGCCTGCCTTTTGATCTCCCGGTTTCGACTCACGCTTCCCCCTTTGATTTACGGCTCCTGTCTCTCGTCCTTTTGGTTTCGCTTTGCCTCGCTGCTTGTCTTCCCGGTTTTTACCTCGCGCATTCCTTTTGACTACGGCTCTCGCTTTGTGTTTTGTTTTTGACGCTTCGCTGACGGACTCACGGCATTCGACCCTCGCTCACGCCTCCGACCACGCCCCCCCACATCTCGATACAGTCATTATCCGCGCTTGGATTCATATCGTTCTGCCATTTCCCGCGTGACAGAATAATCCAGCCAGCTATGGATCCAGCGGCTTCTGACCGTATGAGAACGGCACTGGAGAGTCAAGGTGCTTTGCTTGGAACTCATCAACAGGAACTGCTCAGCACAAAGCAGACTCTCGCTGACGTCACGTCCCAGCTCCAGAGGCTCCAACTCTCCCTACCGCAAGGAGCCACTTCCCACGTGCAGCAGGAGCCACGCCTCCCCGCCCCGCCCACCTACGAGGGAGATCCAGGCACCTGCCGCTCCTTTCTATCTCAGTGTTCCCTGATCTTCGAACTCCAAGCCTCCGCTTTCTCAACCGAACGATCCAAGGTGGCCTACGTCATCACGCTCCTGTCAGGACGTGCCCGGGAATGGAGCACCGCGCTTTGGGATGCCCACGACCCCTGCTGCTCCAATTACGAGGACTTCGCCAGAGAAATGAAGAGGGTGTTCGACCGCTCCTGCCACGGCAGAGAGGCAGGCCGAAGACTGCTGAAACTCCGCCAAGGCTCGCGCTCGGCCTATGATTATGCCATTGAGTTCCAGACCCTGGCCCTCTCCAGCGGCTGGAACAACCGAGCCTTATGTGACGTATTTATGGAGGGGCTGACAGAGAAGCTCCAAGATGAGCTAATATCACGAGAGCTCCCCTCGTCTCTCCAAGAGCTTATGGATCTGGCCGGCCGAGTAGATGCACGCCTCCGTCTTCGTAGGCCGGTCCGGTCTTCTCCACCCAGGACTCTGCCGCGATCTCCACCTTTACGAGTTGAACCCCAGGAGGAGCCCATGCAACTGGGCAGAACCCGCATCACCCAAGAAGAGCGTCTCCGCCGCCGAGTGGAAGGGGCCTGCTTTTACTGTGGGAAACCGGGACACCTACTCAGGAACTGTCCAGCAAAAGGGGGCGCCCTCTAGTTCAGCTGGGAGCACTAGAGGGCGGGACTCCAAGGAGACTCCCAGAGCAACGTCACCTGCTTCCCATCCTTCTCATCCATGAGCGACAGACCCACTTTGTGCAGGCCCTGGTTGACTCAGGTTCAGATCGTAACCTGCTGAATGCGGCTTCAGCCAAGACCCTGGGTATTCCCGCGCTGCCCTTGGAGAACCATCTCAAGGTCCAGGCCCTCGACGGGAGTCCGCTCCCACCTATCACCCACAGAACCCCTCTCATTGGTCTAAGGGTCTCCGGCAACCACTTGGAACAGACGTCGCTGTTCATCATGGAGGGGTCACATGCCACGGTCGTCCTAGGCCTCCCCTGGTTAACCCAACACAACCCGCACATTGATTGGGTCAGGAACTCGATCGTAGCCTGGAACCCATCTTGCTCCACGTCATGTTTACGCGCCGCCACCACGCCATGCCTCGACCCCGTTCCCACAGAGGAGTCACCGGACCTCACCCGTGTCCCCCCAGAATATCATGATCTCAGGATCGTGTTTAGCAAATCTCGTGCTGTCTCTCTTCCCCCGCACCGACCATACGACTGCGCCATTGACCTTCTCCCAGGCACCACCCCCCCCAAGGGCCGTCTTTACTCTCTGTCACCCAAGGAACGCCAAGCCATGGATCAGTACATCACGGAATCCCTCGCTGCAGGAATCATCCGCCCCTCTTCTTCTCCGGCAGGAGCCGGATTCTTCTTCGTAGGCAAGAAAGATGGTTCCCTTCGCCCGTGCATTGATTATAGGGGTCTCAACGACATCACAATTAAGAACCGGTATCCCCTTCCTCTAATGTCTACTGCGTTTGAACTCCTCCAGGGGGCCAGCATCTTCACCAAGCTCGATCTGCGCAACGCCTATCACCTTGTCCGCATTCGGGAAGGGGATGAATGGAAAACAGCCTTCAATACGCCAACTGGACATTATGAATATCTGGTGGTTCCCTTTGGACTTACTAATGCCCCTGGAGTCTTTCAGGCCTTAATTAATGACGTTCTCAGAGATTTCCTCAATTCCTTTGTATTCGTCTATCTGGATGATATCCTGATCTTCTCTCAGAACCCAGAAGAACACCAACATCACGTCAGGCAGGTGCTGCAGAGGCTGCTGGAGAACAACTTGTTCATCAAGGCTGAGAAGTGCGAGTTTCACACCACGTCTACCACGTTCCTCGGGTTCACCATCGGCCCCAAAGGCATCGAGATGGAACCTGCTAAAGTCCAAGCTGTCACTAGGTGGCCCACTCCTACCTCACGGCAAGAGCTTCAGAGGTTCTTAGGCTTCGCTAACTTTTATCGACGGTTTATCCGAGGCTACAGCTCCATCGCCGCCCCTCTAACAGCCCTCACGTCTACTAAGACCCATTTCTGCTGGAACCCGGAATCTGAGAAAGCCTTCAGCGAACTTAAGAAGCGGTTCACCTCCGCCCCGATCCTCACCATCCCAGACCCGTCACGTCAGTTCATCGTGGAGGTCGACGCCTCTAGCACTGGAGTAGGAGGAATCCTCTCACAAAGATCCAACCTGGATAATAAACTGCACCCATGCTCCTTCTTCTCCCACCGCCTAACTCCTGCTGAAAGTAATTACGGCATTGGAGACCGCGAACTCTTAGCCATCAAGTTAGCCCTGGAGGAATGGAGACACTGGCTAGAGGGAACGGAGGTCCCATTCCTAGTTTGGACCGACCACAGGAACCTCGAGTACCTACGGAGCGCCAAGAGGCTCAATTCTCGCCAGGCCCGTTGGTCCCTCTTCTTCGCAAGGTTCAACTTTTCCCTCTCCTACCGACCAGGGTCTAAGAACACCAAGCCGGACGCCCTTTCGAGACTGTTTACGACCACCCAAGACCCTGCCACAGGTGAAACTATTTTGCCACCCCCCTGCCTACTCGCCGTGGCCGAGCTCGACATCGAAACCAGTGTCAAGCAAGCCCTATCTCATGAACCAAGCCCAAGCAACGTGCCCCCTAACTGTCTCTTCGTTCCCCTTGCTCTGCGCTCTCAAGTCCTGGAGTGGGCCCACAGCTCTAAACTCTCGTGCCACCCAGGCTCCGCCAGAACCCTGGCACTAGCCCAGCAGCGTTTTTGGTGGCCCACCCTCAAGGAGGACGTCTCTAGCTTTGTTTCGGCGTGCAATATCTGCATAAGATCCAAGCATGTCAACACGGCCCCAGCTGGCTTCCTCAGACCTCTGCCCATCCCTCATCGCCCCTGGTCCAACATTGCCCTGGACTTCGTCACTGGGCTACCCCCCTCCGCCGGCCACACCTGCATCATGACCGTGGTTGATCGGTTCTCTAAAGCTGCTCACTTTATCCCCCTACCAAAACTTCCGTCCGCCAAGGAGACTGCTGAGCTCATGATCAACCACGTGTTCAAGCTCCACGGCCTGCCTATGGACATTGTCTCAGATCGGGGCCCACAGTTCACCTCTCGATTCTGGAAAGCGTTCTGTAAGCTGATTGGGGCCACTCCCAGCTTGTCCTCTGGTTTCCACCCCCAATCTAACGGCCAGACGGAGAGAAAGAACCAGTCCCTCGAAATTGCCCTGAGGTGTATGTCTGCTCGAGATGTTACCTCCTGGAGCCGTTTCTTACCTTGGGTTGAGTACGCCCATAACTCCCAACCCTCATCATCCACCGGTCTGTCTCCCTTCCAGTGCTGCCTGGGCTATCAACCGCCACTATTCCCGTCTCAGGAGGAGGAGGTCAGCGTCCCATCTGCCCAAGCTTTCGTCAGGCGCTGCAAAAAGACCTGGCTGCAAGCGAGGAGAACGCTGTTACGGGTCGGCAAAAGATACAAGACACAGGCCGACCGCAGACGCTCTCAGGCTCCCAAGTACAGGGTGGGACAGAGAGTCATGCTCGCTGCCAGAGATATCCCCCTAAAGACCACCTGCCGCAAGCTCTCCCCTCGTTACCTCGGCCCCTTCACCATCACCAAGATTGTCAACCCCTGCGCTGTTAAACTCTTGCTCCCCTCAACTATGCGGCGAATTAATCCTACATTCCACGTGTCCCAGCTGCGCCGTCTCGCCTCATGCCCATTAAGTCCCCCCACCCACCCTCTACCTCCTCCCCGTATCATTGATGGCAGTGAAGCCTACACTGTCCGCCGACTCTTGAAAGCTCGCCGCCGAGGTAGAGGCATTCAGTTTCTGGTGGACTGGGAGGGTTATGGACCTGAGGAGAGAAGCTGGATCCCTGCCAAGTTTGTCCTAGACCCCAAGTTAATTTTTGACTTTTATAAACGTTACCCTGAGGCCCCGCGCTCTAACGCCCAGAGGCGTTCTTAAAGGGGGGGGGTACTGTCATGATTTATGCCCTGTCTGCCTCGTATTCCTTTTTTTTCTCCACGCTGTCACCTTACCCACGTGCCCATGTTTTCCCCCAGCCTGTCATGCATTCTTTCCCACGCCCCCGTTTCCGCCCCGTCCACACACCTGTTTCTCATCTCCTCCGCTGATTATCCCAGTGATTTAAGCACGCGCTGCGCGCTGCTCAGATCGCTGGATTATTGTGTGTAGTTATACCTCGATTCTCTCGCGTTTTCTTTCATTGGCTTTCACGTTACGACCTCGCTTTGTTTTCTCTCGTTTTTGATTTTTTGCCTGCCGATTTTGATTGTTCGCCTGCCTTTTGATCTCCCGGTTTCGACTCACGCTTCCCCCTTTGATTTACGGCTCCTGTCTCTCGTCCTTTTGGTTTCGCTTTGCCTCGCTGCTTGTCTTCCCGGTTTTTACCTCGCGCATTCCTTTTGACTACGGCTCTCGCTTTGTGTTTTGTTTTTGACGCTTCGCTGACGGACTCACGGCATTCGACCCTCGCTCACGCCTCCGACCACGCCCCCCCACATCTCGATACAGTCATTATCCGCGCTTGGATTCATATCGTTCTGCCATTTCCCGCGTGACACTCAGTCACTCATTCCTTCTCTATACCGCTTATCCTGTAGAGGGTCACGGGAGGCCTGGAGCCTATCCAAGGGGATCACTAGGCAGGGTACACCCTAGAGAGGGTGCCAATCTATTATAGGGCACACAAGCATTTATACACTCACTCACACACTACAGGCAATTTGAAAACACCAATTGGCATAATGCGCATGTTTTTTGGACTATAGAAGCCACTGGAGTACCTGGAGAAACCCACCAAGAACAGGGAAACATGCAAACTTGAAGCACATGGACCTGAAAACCCCTGGACACTGGAGGTGCGAGGCCACTATGCTACTATGTCGCCAATATGAAATCAAAGTTTATTTATATGTTAGGAGAATACATTTTCAAAAAAATATGTCAGGATAAACCTTTAAAAATTTACCTTCCATGCTTCTAGTTTTTTATACCCTAGGCTGGACGGACACTGTATGATATTTATTGATCATGTGCAACGTGTTAACTCACACTAAACAACTTGATTGGCCTTCCCAGAATCCCCAAATTGGTTTATTTATTATTAACTTCCAAACCATAGGTCTGGACTTGAAAATGTAAATGACTGAGAAGATGGAGGACTATGGACTACAGTATGTACGTACATGGACACACTGACGTGACTTCATGCAAAATGGTTGGGTCGGATCACTCGGCAAGACAGACAACCAAAGTTTTTGATGTGCCAGAAATCCATCTGATCATCTTTTGTTGGTCATTCAGATGATTTAGAGGCACCAGGTCCCTGTCACACTGTGTGTAAAACTAATGATAAAGCCTGAAATCTGGGCCAATTATAAAATTAAATTTGGGTCTAAAATCGTGCTGAATCTATACAGTGTCGTCCGGCCGACCAAAATGTGGTCTCTAAGCATAAATATTAAAACCTTTACAACAGTGAAATTAAGAATTAATAAAATTGATCACTGTGTTTTACTTTTTTGAAAATTGCCAATATGAGCAATGGTATTAATTATTTGGTTATCTACTGGGTATTTCTTCCCATAATGTTGTTGTTGCTAAATTTACATAATGTTGTATATTTTCTATAGTAAAGTACATGGCCAAAAGTAGGTGGGCACCTGATCATCACACCCATATGTGACTCTTCTTTCTACAAAATTAGAAGCACACAATAGTATAAGATGTCTTTGTACGCGGTAGCAAGAGGCACGGCTGTTTAACTCGCAAAGCAGGCGACTGCTTGGGGCCCGAGGCCAATAGGGGGCATTCAATTGCGGACAATTTTATTTATTATATATAACCTAATGTAATGGATGCTGAAGAGATCCCCTGCAGATTTTTGCCTAGGGCCCCACCAGACTCTAGAATTGCCGCTGGCTGTACACTTAGGTCAGGTCCAAACCTGTTTCAGCATGACAGAGATCGTCCTGCTTTTCCGATGCCCTGACTTCAACCCGACTGACCACCTTTTATAACAGAAAAGTGAAACTAAACCAAAACTGGAATGTTTAAAAATACATGTGTGATTCAAGCGTTTAAAAGTTTTTTGCAATGTGGTGTATTTTTACATAACTTTTAGTCAGATTAAGAATTAGAGCCACCAATCAGCCAAACATTACAATGCAAAAAACATTATGCTCAATATTGTGTAGGTGTACACAACTCTAAGAGTTCTTTCAGAGTCATGCCCTGTGTACTTCGGTGTCTGCCACCAGGACATTGGCAGTGGGTCCTTTGGGTGCTGTGGATTGTGGGGTAAGGCTAATCCATGGATTAGACCTGTTTGTCTTGTGCATCATATGGGTGCTTAACTGAATTGAGATCTGGGGAGTTTTTATCATGGTCAGCATTAACATTTTCCAAAGATTTGTGCTACATTGGGTTTTCTGTGGGATCATACTGGACAGGCTGCCCGTGCAGGCATAGGTAAGCCCTGGGTGCCTGTCACCTATTTACAATTTATATAATTGATAATAAATGGTAATGTGGTGTTGATGTTACAGCTCATCAGTGTATATTCACGCAAAATAGTCCTTACCTATCCACTTCATTTACATTAAATTTACTATTAAAATGTTTTATACTTTATATGTATAGAATTGATCAAACATATTTTTACAGAAATATTACATTCATAAAACTTTCTCAACATTTAATTCCATAGGGAAAAAAACCCTAACAATAAAAATGACCGAATGATCACATCATTTCTATTGACAGCAAATTATTGGAAGACCAAGGAACTCCAGCTGTGTAGCAATTGGATGAGTCTGTAATTTGAGGCTTGTTGTCTGGAACTCTACCTCCTCAATGAATGAGGGAGCTGATGAATAACAGGGATCAAGTGATGATTAGACGGATGGCAACAAGAGTGCAGGGACTGATGGAAAGCTAAACACGAATCCCTGAACAAATAAATTACTAGACATGCAAGCTCATGTCTTGACAGTATTCATTTTATTAAAAACATCTTGCATCTTGTATGGTCAGATCATATACCTATGGCAACGTTGATGTAAGTGCTATGGAAGTATGCTTGCATTTCAGAAACGGCAAAGGACAAGAGAGAATAGTCCAGCATCATTGTAAGAGCTAGAAGATACTAGAGTGCAGAAGAGTGAAGGATTGAAGAAACCAAATGCTGCCAATCATGTCCATTTAAGTAATTTTGCCATGTTATAAAATGTAAAAGTATTAAAATCAAAGTGTTGCTTAAATGTTGCTAGAAATTATGCTGGGAATGGCAGATCGGTTCACATCCTCCCGACTGAGAAGATGGTTTAAGATTTTTGTTTTCACCAGTAAAGAGAAAACGATCGTCCACAGCAGAGCAAACAGCCAATTAGCTCTGGGCAGTAATGGGTCACTAGTCCTTCATTATTTTCTAAAAAACATTAGCAAGGAGGTATTTTTACACAGCTATAAGACCTCGTTTAATTGGCTATCTACACCTTTCTCAGTGACATTTTCCGCTTTGGTGCTATTTTCAGACTTTTTGAAATGGTAAGCTGAAGCCTCTAATTCCCAAAGATCTCAAAAAGTTTCCAAAAATTTTAGGATCACTCATTTTCTCCAAAAAAAAAAAAAGGAATCCAATTTTTTCCTGGAGTGTGTAAAGTGCTTGTTGTTGAGGAAGTGTGAGCATTGCACAAAATATACACAAGGAGTCACTACTCTACACATCTACCAGCATGCATGATGTAGCACAACAATCACCATCTACCCCCAAAAGCTGGCCATTAACCACACCAAGATGTTGTGTATGTACTGTACGGATTGGTCGCTGGGGGAATTTCATGTCGCATGGTGTACTGTATGTCTACGTGATTAATAAGCAACGATGACAGATGTATCACTGCATAATGGAAACTACAGAAGCAGCACTGGAACCTAGCTCTACCAGGAGTGGTGTGAACAACGGTGACAAGGATGGAAATGGCAGGTTTGTGGAAGCAGTGAGCACATGATACGGTGAGAAACATATGAACAGCAATTTACTGACAGACATCAAAGTAACAACAGAAAACAAGAGCTTTTTTTTTTTTGGTTAATTAACAAAAAACATTTTGTAATGAGCAAAACACAGACTGCCTTAAGCTTTAAGCTTGAAGTGGTTTGTTTGTTTTTTTCCAATAAAATTCTTTTCACTTTTTATACTAATAAAAGTAAAATAAATCATGTCTCCTCTGGCATGACTTTGATCTGGACATTGATGTTTTTTCTTTTGTTCTCTTTCTGTTTCTTTTAAAAAAAATTTCTGTACATGCCAGACAGTCATGTACAGTTGTCGTACTGTACATATCCTATTTTTGGTGAATCACAGCTGCATGGGGTGTGTTTGAAGAAAAAAAGCCATTTTAGGGACAGAAAAATTCACACCATTGACTGGATACTCTCAAAATAATTGAAGTAATAACACATGAGACAGAGTGCTGCTGTGCTTGAATGTGACATCACAGCCGTGCTGATATTAAGTACAACAGCACAGCCTCGAGTGTGATATTGCTTTTATACAACAGTTCCACAAACACCAATAAAAAAAATAAATAAATAATTCCTTCCCTCTGCCAACACATACTGTACTGTATCCTACCGCGACTGGCAAACCTACGTAACTACGACTGGCAGAGATGCTGACTAATATCCCTATCTCACCTACAGTATGTGGTTTGACTCGCGGTGAGATGCGGTGTTAGGCACCGTGAGCCACTACGAGTGAGCGCCCAATGTTTAAGCTTCCGCGAAGACCGCCAAAAAATTTAACGTTTAATTTTTTGCATGGAAAAAAAAAACGTAATCATAGCGCTAAAACTCGCAGGGGGAATTTTGAGATAGGGGTATAACAGTTAGAGACTGACAGTTAGTGTAATTAACAAGGGTGAAATTAGTTTTAAATACTCAGTGGTACTATGTTTCCACCAAAAAGCATAGTACCACTGAGTATTTAACAGAGAATAATTCATGGAGATGATTCATACTGTATTTCTCTCAAACTGACACAATTTAACTTTACTTTACTCAATGTGATTACTTTATATATTTCCAATTTCTTTTATCTGCATACATTCAGAACATTTAGCCAGCATTCGATATGTTTGGTTCGTTCTTTCGTATGGCGAAAATTCTTCATAGGCAAATTTCTTTTCAGTCGTATAATTTGTACAGGAGGGCATTCATATGGCTAAGATAAGTTTCTACTGTAACAGACAAATTCCAGGTTATGAAGTTGAATCCCAAATAGTGTTCAATGGAAAGGGTGTACAATCCATTGTTCCACACACCAAGTAGTGCTCTCGATCAGAGGCTAGAGAGAGATTTGAGATTCAACCTTGTGTTAGAAGCTACTTAGCTTTGCAGCTCGCCTTACTTAGATTTAAACATAACGGACGGTTCAGAGAAATTCTAACACGACTTCGAAGCAGTTACTAGGTTGTGTAAGATGAAATGACATTATCAAATGTGTTTTCTTGCTGAAAGGGCTTTCCATAATGTGTAGAATGTGGGTTTTGGGAAGGTTCTGCGGACCATACTGACCTACTCTCACCCATGTTGCTGACAGTCATTGACAGTAAGTGTAATCAATGACTGTTAGAACACCTGTGTACATATAGTTTAACATCTTAGTTGCCCCTCTTCGTGATATTACGCAGTTGGAACTAACTGTTGTGTAATGTCCTATTCTGAACATGGGTCTCCGGAAAAAAGGCTATTGATCTGTATTATTTTCTCTACATGGGAACGTGCATGTAGTGTATGTAAATGAAGTCATTACTCTTTATATTTTCTTTCCAGTTTGGTCACCCACTCACCAGACATCTCTTGTCATCATACGACAGCTACTAACTGGATAGGTGGCAGATTTCCCAAGAGACACGTGAAGCCAGCCAACTACACCTCTTCAAATTGCTGCTCATCTGCCTTGCTCCATATACACGAGCTCACAGATGCCCGTGATTGGCAAGTGTTTCCGTAACTGAAGCCCAATTTTGCTCGTTTCGTTCTCGTGCTATTCTCAGAATAAAATATTTTAAATATACACACTTGCTACAGAGAAGGTGAAGTTGACATCACATAAATGTGGGTAATTAATAATAATAATAATAATAATAATAATAATAATAATAATAAATTTGGATCCTACTGCGTTTATATTAGTAAGTCAGATATCGTGTTTAGATTTTCGAGAAAAAAACAAGAAAATATGTGTTTTTGACCTATTATCCAAGATATATAATAAGAAATGCTTAATTTATGTTTTTTTTTTTGTTTTTTTTGGTTAAGTTATTATTTAAGCCAAAATAGAGCACTGCCAGTTTACCTTGGTTGGCGCAACACATAAGATAAGCAGGTAACTATGGTAGAAGGCACAGGGGACCAGTGCACGTACCTCATGACAGGCGTCCCCGTCCCAACATGCACCCACGTGTGACGTGAAGGTTAGGAAGGACATTGACATTGTGCTGACAGCTTTTAAACCTTTTCATACTTTATAACACTAAGTCCATAGGTTCATTGTGTAGTGTCCAATGCATCTGGTACAAAGAATAACAAATGGTGCCATTACTGTATTTAATTCCTGTCCCACTTACCGTATATAAGGCTACCTCTTAAATGTTGAAGTGAGCATAACAGTTTAATAATCTGAAGCTGACAACCGCAGCTGCCTATGGTGTTTAGTGTCACCTTAACTCATGCAGCAGTATGCTTATTCAACCACACCCCACTTTGAACAGCAGCGATTAATTTCCACTGCGGAACACAGGACCAGGACAACATCTCTCTCTTTCTCTCTCTCTATCTCTCTCTCTTTCTGTCTCTCCCACTCCACTCCTCTGTGGCTTCCTCGCTATGCCTAATTCGATAACGGTGAACCTCTGCAGCATTTAGGCCGTGATTTAGAGGCTGCGTCTCTGCCGACCACTGTGTTCAAACCACTGCTTATTGTGACCAAGTCCTCAGGGGGTGCAGGTCCATCAATACAGCTTTGGCTTTGTTGCATGTTTCAGCTTGCACTTTTTTTTTTTGCCTTTTAGATTCATTATTTGGACAAACTGCAAACCGTCAACATTTAGGATCCACAACAAACATCGAAAGTGCTTAGCTTAATTACTATTGATGTTTCTTTTTTTTTTGCCTCTTTTTACAAATTTGCTAAACCTACATCTGTAGGATAGGTAAAAATAAGGAACTAATTAGTTCCCCGGAAAACGATGCATATACTCAATAGTAATGAGAGAATGTCAATTGAACATGTTTATATATAAATTATTGAATAGATTTTGCTATTATTAAGGATTTACGCTTATCATCAAGGATTGAACAATGAATACTGTCAGTCTCATCACAAAACCTAAACCATGCCAGAATGTTGCAGTTTGAATGATGGCCAAGAGATTAGATCCAGAGCCAATCTCTTAGACTATCATGACCTTTGTCTAAAGGCAGTTTTACGCTGGAGTAGTCAGAAAGTGGGAGATTACTTCAGCCAATAGACAGGCAAATAAAAATTGTTTTCAATTAAATTGCCTTTAGAGATCTCACATTTTATGGAAAAACCTGTGTGCTCGGCTCCAATTAATGTCACATTAAATATAGACGGCAGGCAGGCACAGTGAGGATTCATGCTAACAGGCAAGAAAAAGGCTAACAACCACTTCAAGACAGACAGAACTAGGGCAGTTGTGTTGCCTGGTACCACCATATACCAGAAAAGACCAGTGAGCATTGGTGAGGAGGTGGGTACCAGCTCTTACCTGGGTACACAGGCCTGAGAGTCGGGCTCAGGAGCGTCCGGAGCGTCTGGTGCAGGACAGCAAAACTGGTGCAGCACCGTCTGGCTCCTGCAAGAGTGAGTAATAAAGGGGAGGTAAGAACTCAATCTATGGTGTATTAAAAACAAATTACAGCTATCGTGTAGGTGCACATAAGGTTAGTAATAACTAATATTTCACTGCTATTTAAAAAAAATGTATGAGGACAAGCACAGCAGATGGGCCATTTCTGGAGAGAGGGAGGGTGGGAGGGATGGAGGAAGGGAGGGTACTCAATCCCTTTCCTTTTGCCATTTCAATGAAATAGGGGACAGCTACTTCAGAGCCAACAATAAACAGCATGTCAAAACACATTTGTTTTCTCTGTGAGCTCAGGCTATTGCACGCAGTGCATGTCTTGAGATTCAACTCTTCAAATTGTTCAAAAGACTTTCATAAAATGACAATACATGCCAAAGCTGGGTAATGCTAAAATGTGGATCAGGAGGGATTATGAGACAAGGATTGGGTAACCTCTTTTCTAAGCAAATCACTTACAATCCAGGCAAATACACAGGAAATGCAACTGCTTCTGCGTGAAGGCAGAAATAATGGCGACTCTAAGTTCTATATACTGTACTGTAAGTAGGCCACATTGTCACCAAGCCAACATCTAAGAGATGTAGGGAAGTAAGAATAAGTAATACATCTACTTTTATACCTAGTCATTACTTTTGTATTGCATAGCCAGGAACTGAAAATACACAGTGGATGCATCTAACCAGCTTTAAAATCACTGAGATTCCTTTAAGCCAGATTTCTACCAAGAAGACATTAATCTCACTCACTCACTCAAATCCAGGAGAATTAGGGCACGAGGCAGTATACACCCTGGACGGGGTGTCAATCCATCACAGGGCCAAACCATACACACATACAGTACGCACACACTCACACGCTCATTTACACACTACGGGCAATTTGGGAACGCCAATTGGCATAATCTGCAAGTCTTTCGACTGTGAGAAAGAACTGAAATACCAGAGGAAACCCACCAAACACGGGGAGAACACGCAAACTCTACGTACATAGACCCGGGAAGGAAATCGAACCCCGACCCTGGAGGTGTAAGTTAAGGGATGGGAGGGAATTAGTGTTCTCACATCAATTGTGGCTCAATCAAGGGTGTCTATAAGCTCATGCAAGCGTGAGTGTGTTATGGCAGGCGTCACATGGTCCGGAGGAAACATGCAATAGTCTTCGGCCCTCTCTGACTGGTACAGTAGTAGTAGCCTTAATGTGACTACTACAAAAATACAGAACTGAACAACCACCTCAATGACTCCCAAGTTGAGAGTCATTGCAGCCATTAAAAAGCATAAGACCTGGACCCTAAACCTAAAGGGAAACCTAAAATGGTCTAATGAGTTGGCTCGTACCATATTTCCTACATGTGATTGGAATTATGTTTAGAGGAAGCTAAAGTATGCTTTCAGAACACAGTGTCCATTGCTAATGATTAATTAATGGCAGTGATGGAGCTATAATAGCATGGTCAATCATCTTGTGCAAATCATTGTATATAATAGCATGGTCAATCATCTTGTGCAAATCATTTTGTTCAATGATTGCTTTGCATAATTATACAAATGCGAGACAGTTTTAGAGGATTAGTTACAGTCTGTGGTGCAACACTCGTTTCTGATGAGAGTGTCATATTTGAGGAAGATAATGTCCCTTTGAATACTGTAAAAATTAATTATGAGTTATTGGTTAATGTAATGATGAATGAATTCCCAATCACCCAATTTAAACATACTAAAACATATCATTAAACCATATTTTTTTAAGTTTAAGTTTATTTTGATGACCCCCTGAACATTTGCACTATGGGCTCGCTCCTCCAGGGTTGCATTTTTCCTTGTGTTTCCTTCCACAGTTCAAGGACATGCAGGTTAGGCTAATTTAAATTCCCCAAATTGACCGTAGTGTGTGTGTGTCCTAAGATGGACTGCTACCCTGTGCCTGTGGCACCCTAACACCCCATGGGCCTTGGGCTCCAGCTCCCCACCCCCCACTACCCTGTATAGAATAAGATGAATAGAAGATGAATGAACGATAGAATAATTATAAAATGAAAGAAACCCAAGACATTAATAAGGACAAGTCAATGGAGTATACAGTAGTAACACTTAGAACAATTATTAGGGGAAAAATTGGTGCCCTCCTCTAAGGTTAAATAATTTCACAGTTAGAAGAACACAGATGAATATTATCAAATGAAAAAAAAAAAGACGACAAATTCAGTAAAAGTTAGCTTATCCACATTCGCACAGCTGTGGCTGATTCTCCAGTGACCGTACATAATACCAATATGGAAACAGCAATGCCTAATTAATCATTATTGTAAATGGCTTTTCTAATTATGTTTTCCTTAATGGCCGTGACCCGAGACAGCTTTTAATAGGCTGTGCACACAACCTCCAAAGGGAGTGCATTACTAGATCAACACAGGACTCTCTGGTGACTGGGATAATGTGTGTGTGTGTGTGTGTGTGTGTGTGCGTGTGTGTTCATAGTGGTGTAAAATAAACTAGAAAATATAACACAGTCATTGATCACTGAACTGAAGAAAAGCTCTACTCACACAACTGATTAACCCAGCATTAAACTTAAATGACCTTGAAAACACACAAGAAGCAAATTAACATTTACATTTACATTTTTGCCAGCCATAGCAATTTAAAGGTATGCATTTTGAAAATGAGCAAAAAGATCTGCCCAGGCATTCACCATATGCAAATGACTGACTTTTGTGCAATAATGAGTGGCATTTGGCAAGAACCCTGAGGGATACAAAGGTGCAGGTGAACAGGTCCAACAGGACTGTCAGAAGAGAACTGATCCATTAGATACTTAGTATCCATGTCATTATGTTAATTACTTAAAATACTGTGGCGGTGCTCAGTGATGGAAATCTTCTTAATTACGGAATCATGATTAAGTTGAAAATGTTCAAATAATATAACGATCAAATAAAAATTAATAAGAAAAAGAACTTCAAAAGGGAACCAGAGTACCTGGAAAAAAACATCAAGCACAAAGAGAACATGCAAACCCTCAACCCTGGTGGTGTGTAGCAACCAGTGTTGGATCTAACGCGTTACAAAGTAACACATTGGAGTACTTTTTTAATGTAACAAGTAATCTAATGCGTTAGATCCGCAAATTTAAGTACTCTGGTATTTAGTAATTTCTTTGGAAATCGAATTCATTATTTAAACAATTTATGTAATCTGTGAGACAGACAGCAGTCATTCCCAATCCGGTATTGTGTGTGTGTGTGTGTGTGTGTGTGTGTGTGTGTGAAAGTCGTTCTACAAGCCCCGCCTCCGATAATCCGCCCCCCTCTGTTATTCCCGCTGTTATACCCCTATCTCACCTATGCGGTTTGACTATGCGAGGACCAACGCGCGGAAAGATTAAAAACTAATCAACAAAACTTTGGCTAAGCGCCAAAACTCGCGGTGAATCATGATAAACCGCATAGGTGAGATAGGGCCAAATTTTGCTGAGTGATGATGGTAGAATAATTATAAAGGTCTTGACTAAAACAACATGCATGAGGAATCACAAAGGAGTTTTCCTTTTCTGCAATGTAAAGTACCCTAACTAGTTAGTTTTATCAGAAAGTAACGCTGTAATGTAACTGTAATGTTACTTTTTAAAGACAGTAATTTTGTAATGTAATCAGTTACTTAGTAACTTACTTCTAAGTAACGTCCCCCAACACTGGTGGCAACCATGCCACTGTGCCACCAAAATTTATATATAAACCAGCAACACCTTTTATATAATTTTAATAACTGCTTAAAGTGCTTTACAATATAAACAGACAAACAAAACATAAATTAACTAATAAAAAAAAACACCGGTAACAACAGTGCAATACATTATAATGGTTTCAGAAAATAATTAAAAACAGAAGTATGAATATGAATTTTTGTGTGTGTTTTAGCTGGTGATAGTGATATCTAGATGAGTAATGAATGTTTGTTCAGATTGGATTTGATTCTGCCTCACTACTGAGGAAGCCATACATACACTACTGTTCAAAAGTTTTAGAACACTTGCAAATTTCTTTGTTTCTGTTTAGTGATTTATTTTCTACATTCTACAACAATACTGGGGATTTCAAAACTATAAAATAACACATATGGGATTAGGTAATTACGTAACAACAAGAAAAACAACAGTTAGTTGTTATTTTAAGACACAGAGGTCGGCCTTTCTGTAATAGTTCTTGCAAGAACAGTATTGTCAAGTGCATTTGCAAAATCCATCAAGCACCATAATGAAACTGGCTCTCATGAAGACCATCCCAGGAGGGCGAGACCAAAACCTACCTCTGCCTCAGACGAGAAGTTCATTTAGGGCTATCAGCCTGAAAAATGACCAATTAACAGCACCTCAGATTAGAGGTGTTATGAAGTCTTTAGAGAGCATAAGTAGCAGAAACATCTCAATATATAACATCTCAATACTGTTCAGAGAAATTTTTTTTGGCGCGTTTCCTTTACAATGTAGAAAGAAATTAAAAATCAGGAACCATCATGGAGTTAGAAAGTGTTCTAAAACTTTTGAACGGTAGTGTATATTATGAATATATAAGTGTACATAAAAAATAGACACATTTTTTACACTTTATTAACACTAAAAGGTTTGAAAACTGAACTAAAGTGCCAAAATCTTTACTTTAGTGACGCATTTTGCAGATTAATGATTACCATGAAATAAATTACAATTCCTTTTCAAATTTAACTGATGCTTATTAGATCAATATCTAATTCATTATATAATTATCTAATTGTAATATATTATATATCAACTGATTAAAGTTTTTTTTTTATGCTAATCTAAAACCACTGGTTAAATCATCTGTACATGCAAATGTAGCAGCTTGCAATAGCAACTACTGTCTGTTCCTGAGAGTTAAAATAAATGGCCACATGATGCTATTTTAATATGCACGAAATCTCAAGTGTAATTAACGTCTTTTTTTCTGAAACAAATCGTGAGCTGCGTTTAGTGTGGCATTTTTTTTTTGCCTGGCATCTTGTCCCTTAACAGTATCTGTTCTTTAGTCCACATTGTGTGCTTAGTAATTGGTTTCTTTCTTTTTTTTGGTATTTTCACAACGAATAAAGGGATTTCTCGTTTGCTTTTAATTACCTACTTAAGGAAGAACAAAAGGTGCCAGTTGTTTAACTCTGAAGAGGCCAGTTGTGAATATTGCACTAAATTACATGAAAATAGAGAAGGGGCTAATATTTTACCTATTAGTCATGGCATCGCCATATAATAGGCAAAAGATTACACATGACGTACACATGAGTTTTAGTTTGAGCTATCTTACTTATTTTATCTACTCTACATATTGTATGCACATGCCGTATGCACTGTGTGTGTGTAACAAGAAGGTGAAAGAAACTATATGCTGTACAAAAAGCAAGAAGAGCAATTAAAGGGACATGAATAATCAGAGTCAAAAATATTGGCAGGTTAAGGTCAAAACCCAAACAACTATTCACAGGCTTTCGTTGAAAGGAGAAAATAAGGAGGCATACGTTATTATACAAGGTGTCATTGTAAGTGATGGCAACATGGTGCCAAGCACTTTTACTCAAGTATCACTCAAGTATTCAAGTGTGTTTGCCCTCTCTGTGCGGCTTGCTTAGGCTGGTGAGAACACAGCAGGTGGAAACCCAGTGAATGCTACCGCAGTGTGATAACAGTTGAAAAAAAAATGTGTTTTATAAGTTGCAGGCAGCATTTTTTTATTGACGCAAGCTGCGGATGTGAACTGGACAGAAGAAAAATTGTGCCTGTTATTGTATAAAAATGTTATTGGTTCATTTATGCACATTGTAAATGTTATTGTTTTCTTTCAATTGAGGGTCCAACTTTTACCAGTGTGACATTAAAACCATCATGCCACACAGTCATACACATAAAAATACAGTACAACACAAAATTAAGCACTGATAAAAAAAAGAAATATTGAAGATTACTATAAAAAAAATTATGTCTTATAACTGTCACTCTTAAGATAAGCACTTGGTTTAGTGACTTGCTCTCATCAGCCACTTCATTAAGTACACTTGTTTCATGTCCAAAGCTAAAATCCTCTCAAGCTGCTTTCTTTAACATGACAATGAGTTCACGGTAATCAACCGGCCTCCACAGTCACCAGAGCTCAATCCAATATAGCACGTTTGGGAGCAGGAGACTCACATCATAAATGTGCAGCCGACAAATTTGCAGCAACTGTGTGATGCTATCATGTCAATATGGAACAAAATCCCTAAAATAATTTCCACCATTTAAGTGAACCTGTGCCATGCAGATTTAATGCAGTTCTGATGGCACAAAGGGGTCCAACCCAGCATTAGCAAGATGTACCTAATAAAGTGGCAAGTGAGTGTATAATGGTCTGTACAGTATTTGACATTCTCCCTTTTTTTCATAAGCGCTATTAACCCATGCTAAATAAATCTGCTTGAAGGCAACTTGACAATGTTTGTGTGAATTATCCGCAACATTCATTCCGAGTCTGAATAAGCCAGCTGATCTGATATTCAGCAGTTCTGCCATCCGTGACCTCATTAAACAGATAAACAGGATGTGAGGATCTTGTCAAAATGACACTCAGGGTGTAATTTATTAAATCTAATGTAGGCACTGACACTTATAGCCCAGACAATAAAAAGAATCCATTTTATAATTGAAGTAATGTATAAATATGCCTAAGTATGATCAAAATAATACATCTTAAAGTAATACCAGTTATATTTTAATGCTTACCATTAGTGACTAGTTTATTGCTATACATAATAAAGGTTGGATATGATTTGTTTCAGTTTTTTCTGGTATTTCACATTACAAATTATGATAGAACGGATGAGACGAGTGAACTATTAATATGTGAGTTAACACATATTTTTTAGTCTGTCCATCTTTACCATTCTAATTTTGTCTTTGACTTTTCATGTCATCACATTGCACTATTCAGGTCGAGGGTTTAGTGACCAAAAAAATCAGTAAAACAGTTCCTTTTTTTCTTATAATATCTAGTCTGTGGCCTGACCGGCTAAGCACTTTAACAGGATCTGATCCAGAAGCTGTGCTGTTTCATGTTTAGACAACAACTAGTCATTTTCATACATTGAACTTTTTTTCTACTTCTGCATTATAAGTTGCCTTCATAGTTTAAATGACTCATCCACTCAATTTTACTTAAGTTCCTTATCAACCCTTCAGAACCACACACACGTGCACACACACACATACCCAGACTGAACGTTTTCCCTTGAATTATTACAAGCACAAGCGACCATGACCTCCAGGAAACAGCTAGAGGGACCTGCATAGGGATGACACATACGCTGTGCATCCACTTATGCTGATGTAAAAGTAATAAGAATACATTAAAAGCATTAACATACATTAAGAATAGATTATATGGTGAAAATTGCAGTAAATTGAGATGTCCCCATAGGCATCTGAACTCAGAAATTCAATTTTATCTTTGCACACAAGCATACAGAAACACACACACACACACACACACATGCCTTACATTCATTCTGTATCAATAAACCAAGCCTTGTTGAAAGGTTAGTGCTGTCACAAGCAGCTCTGATCATCCTCTACACAGCACATTTACAAAAAGAGAGAGAGAGAGAGAGAAAACAGAGAAAAAATATTGGTGAACATAAAGAAAATGACAGATCGACCTACACTGAAGGACCACTTGAACACAATCCTTGAAATCGATATTCCTAAATATGATTTTAAAGTTATTTGGTCTCACTGCTTAATTTGAGGCTACTAAATAAACATGTTAAAGAGAGCCAGTCCATGTAGGCCGATGACTGAGAGGTGAATTACAGCCGTCCTCTGGACAGCACTGTCATCTGTCAAGTGAACTCCTGTGAAGTGTACTACAGAATGTGAGGTGACTTTAATTATGTAAGCAATTTGATTTCCCCAAAAGAAATATCATGTTTAGTAACATATGAGCTTGCTTACACACACACACACACACACACACACATAAAACATAGACCTTGGGGTTAAATGTAAGTGAACAGATGATGCTATACAAGAAGAAAAGTGGTTATAGAAGAAACTGTGGTAAGATTTTTTCTTATAAAAAATATAAGAAATAAAGAAAAAGGAATGAAAGTATATATAAATGAGGGTAAACAGTACATAATATTTACTCAGAAATGCCTTCAAATTGCCTGCTAGCTTGCTAATGTTATGCTAATGTACAGCTTCATGATTAGCCTCATTGTGTTGCAGTGTTTGATGGTGTTATACAACAATACCTGTCTTAGCTTTTTGGTCAATGAATATGAATGTCATGAATATGAAAATAGTGTATATGTATTGCTTAAACAACCTACTAAGTTTTTGATAATATTGCAGGTTATACCTCTATCCATCTACTCACTTACTTATCATCTACACCTCTTACATACATTTCTGTTTTATACATGCCATTTGGTATCTGGTTTGATGTTAGCATCTTGAGCTAAAGCACAAAATGGTGGAAAACTCTGTTATTGTCAAGTCTGTTAGTGGTTGACAGATTTTTCTGTTTGTACTTTAATTTTCAGAATAATTTTTAAAAAATCTTAAAAGTTTAAGATCAGCAAATATTGAAAATATTAAATTTGAAGTGTGTTCTATGAAAATAAATAGGTTTAACATAAAAAGAAAATACTATTTTTTGTCTTCTTTTTCTATTTGAAATGTACCAGCAATTCTAGAATGACCCATATATGATAGCCTAGTGGGTAGCACTGTGGCTTTGCACCTCCAGGGTCAAGGGTTCAATTCCTGCCTCGGGTCTGTGTGTGGAGTTTGCATGTTCTCCCTATCCGTTCCAAAATGGCATGTAGTGTGTGAACGAGCGTGAGAGTGTGTGTGTGTGTGTGTGTGTGTGCGTGTGCATGTGTTTCCTGCGATGGATTGGCACCCTGTCCAGGGTATACCCCGCCTCATGCCCAAAGTCTCCTGGGATCAGGGTCCAGGTCCCCCACGACCATAGGATAAGCCTTGTAGAAAATAGATGAATAATAATCAGAAAAAATGCAATCTTCAGCCTTTTCCATTGTCCTCCACTTATTCATTCTCTTTGACTGCTCAAGCTAAACTGTCTCTAACCAATCAACTCTTAATGCTTGTTTTGTTTACCAGCCTAAGATTATAAGAATTGTCAACACAATTATAAGTGATGTACAATGTGCTTGTTGAGATTTGCACAACGATGCAAGCCGAAATTTTATTACTTGGAACAAGAAAATGGCACACGGATGACCTTGCAAGGGCAAGAGTACTCTGGTTTGTACTGCCTAGTCACAGCTCAGTAGACCAGGAAATGTTTCCTACATTGGTGAACAAATTTACTTTTGTACAAAGATATCTGTCATATTGCCACAAAGAGCCTAGTTCTGCTATGGAGGGCTGTTGTGTCTGCAGTCAAAATATGGCAGCATCCTGGGGCAACTCTATGACCTTTTACAATTACCTGAGGAGTTTGTGCTGGTGTACACAAATGAGTGTTTTAGCTACTGTAAAATCATAGAACAAGCAAAAAGAGAACGACACTTAACGTTAAATATATAAAATAACTATGAAATATCTAGAACATGAGTGATAACAAAGGGTAAAAAAAATGCAAAAAGAAAAAAATGGTTGGATGTTTCCCTACTCGTTTTAAAAAATTTTATATCGCTTGACATTTTCAAGAAAACACCTCAATCATTTGAATTGAAATTCATCCCATAATGTGGCCATGGAGATATCTCTTTTTTTAAGACAGATGACTTTAGTATGGTGTTTATGGTATGATATATTTAAATGTTATCTGATAAAAAATATATATATATCTCTGCAAAATAGTTGTGCTTTACATATTTCTCTTTTTCCCTTTTTGGTAACTGGTTTGATTGAAAATGTAAGGAAGAACTATACTATACTCTACATATGTAAGCAAGTGCAAGTAATATTTCTTAAAAACATGATTTTTTAATTTCATTAATTTATTTATTTGGTTTAAATATTGTTGTAATCTAATCAAAATGAACTTCCTCTGCCAATCAGAGGAGCATAGGGCTGCAAGAGAGCACAGACATACTGTACACACGAGAGAGAAAGTTTTCTGTTAGTTTATTTTTTCATGAATAATAATGTCAAATAATTAATGTCATAGAGACTGGTGGTATATTGTACACATATCTGATCTGTTATAGCTCTGCAAAATGCAATGGTTGAGGTCCATAAGACCTACAAGCTGTTATGTTAATTGCAAAAGGAAAAGAGAAAAAACGTTGCACGAACAAAAACAAGGATCTATTACAAAAACAGATAACTCTAAAAACTGTGAAAAATCTACCGGTAATGAAACAGTAATACTATTAAAAAATGCTTTGTCTGTTTTGCAACTAAGGAGAACACAAGCTCAAAAAATCCAAATCAGGAGAAACCAGAATGCAAAAAACTATATTAGCAATCAAAGTCTCACTAAAACATGAAAAGGTTCCCGAAAACAGCTGTTGCTGACTGCTGCTAGGGACCAACCCTGGCATCAGGCTGAAGGCTGAAGGAAGCTTTACTTTAATATTTAACACAGGTAATACTGTTTGCACTATTTTAGCCACTGAAAGATCTTTTGACCTCTGGCTTTTCTAAAATGGTTGGTTGGTGCAGGTACAGTGAGAGTGTAACTCCTGAGCAGTCACTTTCCAAGTATGTGTACAGTCAGTTCTTGAAATCAATGTGTTGAAAGCAGTAAACTGAGGGGCTTTGACTTGGGTCAGAGCATCTCCAGAAAGAAAAATGGGTCAGAACATGTCCAAACCATTAGGTCATGTGTGGAGTTTCCTGGTCCAAACATGGTCCAAGGAAGGGAACTAGTAAACTAGAGATAGAGTCACTGGTGCCCACAGATGGTAATGGGAAGTTAATGACACAAATGATTAAGGTGATGACTTGGCCTAAAAATTCTCCAGATCTCAATCTGATCGAGTGTCTGTGGAATGTGCTGGACAAACAAATACAAACCATGGTGGCTTCACATTGCAACTTACAGCACTTTAAGAACTTCTAAGTAGCCAAAGTTTTAAACAGTTACAATCAATGGAATACAGTAGATGTTTTGAAAAACACTTTGTTTTATTGTGTTTCACTGGAAGTATTAAGTTCACAATGTTGTATTTGCTAATCATGGTGGCAGGAAACCAACGAACCTGCACACTTACACTTCAAGTGCAAGTAGGGCTTATACTGCAGAAAGATTCTGCTAATTTTGTGTGCCCTATCTAAAATCAACCAAATAATGATGCACATGTTTCTCATACAGCCCTCAGAATCAGCACTATGGACCTCAGTTTGGTCTCATAATGGCCTCAAGGGCAGGTTCTGTGAAGTGGTATCATAAATCAAAGAACCTGTTATGATTATTAAGATGTATCCCAGGTAAACATTACAACAATAAAGACTACACTGACAAGCACAACCTTTGCTGTGTAAAGACTGCACTAATTTTGCATGCATTCTCTTGAGTGCATTGAATAAGCATGCAATTAGTTCATTTCTTGCCTAGAGAGCACTAATGTGAGCACCAAAATGGATCCCTACTTTCTCCACAGCAATTTTCTGACTCAGATGTCTGTTTGGTTGCCAGTATCTGCCAAACTTTAAATATTGCATTTCATATGGTTTTCTATGCATGTTTTAAAAAGTTTTTAGTGAACCAAACCTTTTTACATGTTGTTACCTTGTCATGGTAATGTAACTTGCTTATTTCATTAAAACACTATGTCCTGCTCCCACTAAGCACACCTAAAAATGGTCCTAAAAAAAAACCTACTCTAACCATCTGTTTAGACAGCCAGAGGAAGCTTATCCCTCTATCTAGGTGGCAGGATGGAGAAGGACCATAATGCATGTCTTACTTAAAGCCTGAGAGATGGTGGCTCCAGCTGGGCTTTGATAGAGGCATAGAGGCACAGTGGGTGTACTAAAAACTGGTGTATTGTAGGTTTCATGCACCAGCATCAGTAGTCCAGTCTCCAAATGACAAAGGACTAAACATTCACCAGAGTGGCCTTTTTGGGTAAAAATAGCTGAATCCTTTCAAGGTATCTCTAACAAACATTCGAATCATTTTATACTAAGTTAGAAGCACCTCCAAGTCTATGACATTGGTTGTCTCTGGGGCAAGAGCAGAATGCTTTCTTCAGGTGAACAGGGAAGCTGGCAGCTCTTTCAGGCTAAACTCACCTATGATTACGAGTTGTAGGTATTGACCAAAAAAGTTAGTTTATAAGTACAGTGAGGTATCTTCACAGGACTCACTCCCTTTGACATAGTGAGAAGCTTGACAATCAGGGACAGCTAGTTGATGTGGTTGGGCTAACTTTCATAGATACACCTAGTCGACTTCCTCTAGAGTTGAGGCACATTCCTGTACATTCCAAAACAACGATCCCCTGGAGAGTTTTTATCTCTTAGCTGACATGGGGATGCTTGGATTCTGTGGATCACCCAGGTTAAATCTGGGTGACCTCCTTGTCCTCCTGCTACCATGGCCTCCATAGGGAAAAGTAAATTACTGTAGGAAATGAATAATTAGATTTTAAAGATGCATTAATTAGATTTTGTTGTAATTATTGGTGACAGATCAACTCAACACAAGATTCATCCAAATGATGTACATTTCAGGATTGTTTAAATGTGGCCCTACAATATCTTCCAAGATAAGAAAAAGATAGGCACAGTCTAAAATGTTATCAAATAAAAAGGTTGGCAAATGTCAAGCCACTCCAAATCTAGCCTCTGTTCCCTTAATCTCACTCTCTCTCTCTATCTCTCTCTTTTTCTCATTAAACCATTGTGTTGTGTGTCACGTACATTCATTTGTACAATCACAGTGGCTCTTAGGATTCATTACTCTCGCTCATGCCTCAATCTCTCTCTCTATTTCCTTCTTTCTCCATCCCTCCTGCTGTCCATACACAGCAGCGAGGCATGCTGCCAGGATTAATAAGTCACCTTTCCACAGTCACCTTTACACACATGATGAAAAATATCATAACCAAAAGACACATAGACACATGTACACACCCAGCAGTAAGCTTACTCTATGCATGCCTTGGCTAATGATGTGCAAAGGATTCACAGATGCTGCGGGAAAAAAGAAGAGAAATGAAGCAATCTAAAACCACTCTGCACAAAATGGGATATATTCATGATTTGAATTTCTGCAGCATGCAAGCTGAAGCCAGTCGCCCTGTTATAACCAGACAGACGTGTCTAGCATTCGCATTGCAAACTGGCTGATAACCCTTTCCTGGGCATAGATTGAGTAAAACTAAGAAAAACAAAACTATATACCTATATATAATATATATATAATTAGCTAATAATATGCATTATGCATTCCTCTAACTATATTTACTGAAAAAACAATAACCTGCAAGTCATTAGTCCCAAAATTTGACATATCCACAGAGCACTACTGAAATACAGTATTTGCAACGTTTGATTACCAAGTAGTCAGAATTAAAAACAAGACTATATTTTATATTTTAAAAGACTGTATGATTGTTTTTAATATTATAAATATTTTTGTTGAAATATTTTTGCAATATTGTATTGTTGGGAAATCACAGGTGTCACAGGTGTTGATTTTGTCAGATGCATTCCGGGAGATTTGTGAACTCTAGAAATTATGTGTGTTACAGTGTCACTTAGATCCCTAACTGCATGTATTATTCATGTTATACATCAATCAGCAGTAACAGTAATACCACTGCCAGGTGAATTTAATTCTCCCATGAAGACCATTGAGACCAGACTTTTCCAGACTTTCTGCCACTTCTGTACTGTACATCTTCCGATAATCAGCATAATATGTTTTTAATTTGCTGCATTTAGTTTCCTAGCTTAAACAGCACATTTTAAAACCCTAGGCTGCTTTAAAACCGTTGCCTAGTAAGTAACATACTGATGCAGTACAGCTACCTTGTGGCTTGTTGCTATGCTCTGTCTTGCCATGGTTTACAACTTTTGACACAAAACTGTCTCCCACAACCTCACCTTAGTAGCAGAGTTTGGCTTTTTTGGTGACCATTAGCATCCGCTTAGTATAATTGTTCAATCGTACACTTGATTCTGATCCTACAAAACCCATAATATTTTGCCTGGAATTGATGCTGATTTAAAGCAAAAATGTAGTCCCGCCAAATATTTATTTTATTTTTTTTTTTTTCTGATGACACACTTTGCATTTTTTTTTTATTGTTAAGGAAAAACATTTAAAATACAGTCGCAGTGTAAGGTATTGGATTGCGAGCATAATTTGTTCTGAAAGTGTGCTTGTCTATCTAAATTCGAAGCGAATTTTCTCCATAAGAAATAATGGAAATGTAGATGAGTTATTCCACAACCCAAACATATTTATATAAAAATAATTAATACGAAATATAAAGTAAAAATTAAACAAATTAACCGCCACTTTACATTTGAAAAGAATTCCAACAAAGAATAGTTTTCGTTTGTGTACGTGGGTGTCGGGGGGGTGGGGGATGGGTGGGGGTAAAACACTGCTCAGTCTATAAACTTCTTTACCAAGGAACCTCCTTAATGCAAGCACACACACTAATAGAGTCTCTGACAAAGAGAGACTTTGGAAACTGGATCTTTAACAAGGAACCTCTCTAATAATAATTGCTTTGTGGTCACAATGTTATATTAAACAGTACACACGCACAGATGTTAACTTTACAAGTGACACTTATGCACAGTTCTGTTAAAAGTCCCCCCACAGCATTTGTAAAGGTCTTGAAATGCGCTCTTTGTGAAAATAGAATATATGATTATAGAATAGACACTTACTCACTCATTCATCTTCTATACTGCTTTATCCTGTATTCAGGTTCGCGGCTACCTGGAGCCAATCGCAGGAGGCTTAGGGCACGAGGCAGGGTACACCCTGGACAAGGGGCCAATCCATTGCAGGGCACACACACACACACATACATTCACACACTATGAGCAATTTGGAAATGCCAATTAGCCTAATTTACATGTCTTTGGACTGAAAACCGGAGTATCTGTAGGAAACCCACCAAACACAGGGAGAGCATGCAAACTTCTATAGAATAGACAGTGAAATCATAATGTTTGTATATCAAGAAATTGTATAATTATGACTACAGGCTACTTTATACAAAGTTTCTGTTATAGGCTAAATATTAAAATAGAATATAAATAATATAGCATTATATAAAAATATAAGAGGCTAAGATAATTAAACCGACAAATGTTGAAAATGTGTCTACTTTTGAAGCAATCAATTTCATGCAGTAGTTACTATATTTACCATACTGATTTTATTACTTGTAATCTATTTTAGATTAATGGGACCAAAATGGCTTACTCACCTTTTTTCAATTTACATGATTGCAGGACAGTCTATTTGAGTTGCACTTTTAAATGGTTTCTAGCCACATAAGTAAAAGAACAAGAAAATCAAATTGGATAGATATTTCTTCTTTCCTGAATTTTGTCCTCTGCTATAGAAACTCTTAAGTCTCTTAAAAGTCCTCCCCTCTACTTTTAACAATTTTTACCTTAGGAGCTGTTTTTAGGGCTAAGATGTATTGTGAGTCATTTTTATCTTTACTAAGATTTAATCCTAAATTTAAAAAGGAAATTCTAAGACAATTTTATCATTCTAAGAATTTTCTTAGAATTTTGTCACTGAGAGCAACTTTTAGGCTTAAGTAGCTTTGTGAATACAGGCCCTAGTTGCAACTTATTCTCTAAAATATTGTGAAAGTAGTAAGGGGGTACCTAGTAATGCCCACATGTTTTGTTTGTTTGTCATGTTTTGTTTTTTAGCTTCATTGGGGTTGTATTTGTCTAATACTAATTAAATTGTGTTTTATGATTTGTATTATTTATTTTTATTTAAAACAATAATAACTACTGTTTCTGGACAGTCAGTCATAAACAACAAATGAATTTTTAGCATTTGACTTCTGTACAGCATAACATTCAAGAAGTGATGTTAGATCAAGATTTTTTTTTAATGCAAAGGGTTTGACAAAAGTGTAGCCATAACCATTTAGTACTTTAAGCCATTTTTAAAAACCTCCCCATTTGGGGTGTTTATAAATAATGAAACAAATGACTGACAAGCAGTTGCATGGCCAGGTGTTGCCTGATCCCTAATGTACTTCATGACTAATCAAGCAGGTAAAAGGTCTCGAGTCGGTGGTTCTTAGTGCTATATTTGCGTTTAGTAGCTGTTCACTCAAACTCTGAAAAAGGGGTGTCTTTGCAAGTGAAGGTAGCCATCATTAGGCCGAAAAATAAATAAATTGGAGAGACAGTAAAAATATTGGGAGTGGCCAATACAACAGGTTGGAACATTTTTTAAGCACATAACTGGCAAGCTTAGGAACAGCAAAAGACCTGAAAGGCCATGAAAGACAACTAAAGTGGATGACTGTCCATGGTGAAAATTTTTCACAACATTTAGCCAAGACAAGAACACGCTTGAGGAGGTACAGTAGGTCTGTCATAGTCAAAATCATCAGTCATGAGACAGATTTATAAAGTAAAGACAAGGGCTTCACAACAAGGTTCACTGGTAATGCTGAAGAACAAAAAGGCCAGATTAGACATGGCCAGAAAACTTTGCAGATTCTTTGGACGGAAGAACCCAAATTGGATAAGTATCAGAATAACGGAAGAGAAAATACGTCAAACCTAATTGAGGCAGTGTTATGGCATAGGCATGGTTGGCTGTTAGTGGAGCCAGGTCACCTAATCACTGCTGATAAATGTAGCAGAATAAAATCTGAAGTGATTCAGACAAATGCTTGCAAATTGATAGCATGCTGCTTCACACTGCAGCTAAATAATGACCCAAAACATACAGCGAAAGCTACCCAAGGCAAAGAAATGGGATATTTTTTACTGGCCAATTCAGTCACTTGTTCTCAACTCAACAGGGCATAATTTTACTACTGAAGACAAGACTGAAAGCCGAAAGAACCACAAACAAGCAGAACCTTAAGGCAGCTAAAGTAAATGTCTGCCAAAGCGTCTTAAGGAAAGCAACTAAGCATTTAGTCATGTCCATGGGTTCCAGACTTCAGGCAGTCATTGCAAAGGATTTTTATTTAAGTATTAAAGGCAATCCTTATTTTTATAACTATGTTAGTTTGTTCAATTATTTATAAGCCCCCCAAATAGATTTAAAATTCAATGTGGTGGTACAGAGAGAGCGAATGGCCCAAAAACCTTATGCCTGTTCCAATATTTGTGGACCAGACTGTAAATACACACAACATATTTAATGTATTTTATTGTATAATTAAAAATAATGTATGTATTTTTACAAACTTGTAATAAGCTCCTGGTGTAAGTGGACAAAGATCAAACCAAATCAGATGATCTAAAAAAAAAAGTGAACTAAAATGGAAGGTAAGAGTTCAAAAACAAATCCCCATGACCATTAAATGAACGCAGATACAAACAAAAGGATATATTATATTATATTTTATATAATTCATTAAATCATTCAAGACTGCCACTGCAATAATAATTGTCTCTAAATTAACAGGAATTACAATTCCGTTACCATATTTCAGATTCACTTACTCTATTCTGGAGCACATGACAAAACCCCATAAAATGGAGCTCACCCAAGCTACGATGTGACCTCTTTATTTCACCTCTGTCTAACTTTTCATCACAACGTGTGTCTTTCGACATAAGCTATTCATCTATTAATTCTAACTGGTGCTCTGGGGAGAGAATGAAACAACAATGTGTTCTCTACATGACCTAGTAAAACAGACATGTCCATGCTTTCCCAGTCTAGCTGGAGTTTAGTCAAATTGAATTGCAACCATCAAAAAAAAAATTGCACCTCAAAAAGGCCAGTATTAGACAGCTTAATAGACTAAGTTGCTCAAATTCTATCTGTTGAATATGACACTTCAATAAATTTAAGGCATTTTCATTAAACACCTTCTTATTGTTTAATGGGTTTGATTTCCTTTTTAACCCATTAGTCTCGCCTTGGTTCCTGATAAGCCCTTTGCGTAACATAAAGACTTTAGGTTAATTCCTTACAGTACCTAGACTTATATTCATGTTTTTAACGAAGACATTATATAAAAGTATTATTAATAAGTATCATAAAAACTTGAATTAAATGGTACATTATAAAATGTAACATTGTAAATGTTATATTTATAGTAGGGTAGTGGTACAGCTGTTATAGCAGTAGCTCAATTAGCATACCTACCATAAAAACACTACCAAAGTGAATGGTTCAATAAGCCAAAATTATATAACATGCGTTTTATACTGTATAACATGCCACATTATATATGTCACTTTAAATTCTTAGAAAACTAACAACTGTTTTAAATTTCACAGATGATACATGGCCTAAATACTTTTGACAAATGTTAAGAGAACTGCTGAGTTTTCTGGTTTTCTTTTATATTCCTAGACATGACAATAGGTCAACTGAATATACCTAATTGCCTTTAAATTGTTACTAAATTAGTGTATGCGTTGGATTGGCATCCCATCCAGGGTATGTTCCAACCTAATGAGCTGTATTAAAATGTATGTGGCATTGGATCCAGAACCATCCTTACCAGGATAAAGTGGCACTCGAGATGAGTGGGTGAGAATTGTTTATGCAACGTCATTTACTTTATGAAGGATTTCCACTGTGGTGCCTGTAAAATAATTTACTTCAATAATTATTAAAGCAACGACGTTATCAGGGAGCATAAATAGTACATCACATTCACACTCTGCAATGCCTCACCTGCCCCCCGGGTACTTCAGAATGCTGATAACTGCCTTATTAATTAACATGCATCTCCTCAAGTATCAGCTTATTTAAATGCATCTGATAGCCATTGCAAAGTTTTCCCATGGCATCTCTCTTTGCCAGTTTTATATGAATCTTTGGAATTAAAAGAGGTCTGCAGGTAAAAATTCCTCAAGCAGCTTCAAAGGCCAGTTCTGGTAAGACAAAACTCTGAGGAGGGTTATTGGCCAAGTCCCATATTGTCATGCATGAAAATGAGGTATCCAAGTAGAATTAGAGTTTAAGGTTTTTGATGCAGTGTCTTTTTAATTAGAGCAGCGAATTTCCAATGAAAGAGAAAACCTCTTTTGTGCTGCCCCTCCTGACCAAGAGCACACAGACAGTAGATTTCTATGCACATGGATCACAATTACAATTTTATAATATTAAAATAATGTCATATATCTTTAAGTCTATAATTCACAAAATAATTTTATAATTCTATAATTCTAACTCCATCCAATTGCAAAATGCATTGGATAGAGTTAGACCTGATCCAGTTTCTCACCATTCTGTGAAGTGGTGCACCAAAAGAGAAAATCATTTAGTAAATCTTTTATTCAGTGTATTCATATAGTAGATAGGTATAATGTATAGTTTGATGAAAATGGAATTCCTTCCCCTTAATTTTTATTTAGATCAGGAAGATAAACCCAGAATGCAACAATGACTTCAGCCCTCTCTGACAGGTTTACTGTTTGGTATAGCTCATATGACTCATCCTACCAAAAGGAGGACAAAGAAGGATTTGACTGTCAAAAACAGTTTCTCATTATTCCATTTCTGGACCATGATTGCATTTCAGTGTGGTACTACTGTAGCACACAGTTTGAAGTGAAATGGAATACAACAAGTATTACATTCACTTTTAGCAAATCCAGGAATTAATTTATTATATAACCTTTGTGTATTTCTTTTTCACATTTCCTCATCACCGATATGCTTTCTTTTGTATTTTAAATGGAATCTCAATGCAACGCATTTACTGCTTTTAAAAGCAGACCTACTTTAATTCACTTCTAGAACAAATTCATTTTATTTTTATAAAGCGAGCCCTGTGCATTGATTTTTATTAAAGAGATGAAGTAACATGGGAGCAATGCAATAAGGATTTGGTTTTCAGCATGGTGCATTATCCATACGTTTTACCCTGTTTCACAGTCTAGCAAAGATGAAATGAAAATGAAATACTAGCACAACTGGTATATAATATAAATAATAGATAATGTTACAAAAATACAATGTAAATTTTAAAGAGCCTTATTCAAAAAAAAAAGGTCAGGACCAGGCCTTTTACTTTTCCCCACTAAATTTCTGCATGATCTCATTAAAATATAATTTATGCGCCAGATAAAATTCAAACTGTACAGCAGTTTTACCATTACTTTATATAGCACATAAATTTAGAGCAGCTGATGATTGCTGGAACAGAACCTTGCAGTCAGATATGAAGGTAGTATCAGTGAAGGTCAAAGAACAAGCCTGAAGGACAGGATCAATGCTGGGGATCAATGACAACAAGTCACAGTATTTATAATGAGCAGTACCTGTTTGATAATCTATAATAATATAAAATTATAAAAATTATAATAATATACAGTTAGAAGGGCTTTAATACATAGTATCTAGAAGGGGTAATATATTTTTTTAGGAAGTTTACTAACTTTACATGATATATACAGTAAATTTGGTTGCACACACTTTGGATAACTTGTCTCTAAAATGAACACATGGAATAATAATATTAATAATAATAATAATAATAATAATAGACATTACTGTTTGATAAGATTAAATGTTATTTATTTTTATGTTTTCAGAGAAAGTGTTGGTAAATATGCTTGGTGTGTGCTGGAGTGCCAGAGTGCTGTAGCCTACAGGAGTGATTAAAAAGCATTTATGACTTCTGGCTCATACAGTAAAATATCATTGCGTGGAATTAACACGCACAGTAAGTGCTGAATTGACAGTTTTGGGCTTGTTTGGTTTTTTTCATCGTTTCTGTTAATTAAAATGATCGCTAAGAATCAAGAAAACATAGCAATGATTGCATTACATAGCGATACAAATAGCTATAATTGCTTAAAACAATTAAAAATGAGAAATATTTTTAGAGGGAAAAAAGAGAGAGAGTAATTGCAATGATGATGATGGTGGTGGTGGTGGTGGTGAGGAGGAGGAAGAGGAGGGGGAAGACTTTTTTTGGACTCACTCGGCTTTCCTGGCGAGTCCGGCCGAGCGGCAGAGGCTCACAGGCGGCTGCGGGACCAGCGACCTGCACCGCGGGCTCCTCGCGCGCTCCTCGCGCTCCTCAGGCGGAGAGCCGGCGCTGCTCGCGGGGGCGGCGGGGATCAGCTGCAGCTGTCGCGGCGGAGACGGGTGATGGTGGTGATGATGAGGGTGGTGGTGATGATGGACCGGCGGAGGAGGCTGATGCTGCGATGCCTGGCCCGGTGGAGGATGCGGCCCGGAGGCTGGCGGCGGGCTGCTGCTCCTCGGTGGTGGAGGAGGAGGCGGGTGCTGATGCTGCGGCTGCGGCTGCTGATGCTGGTGGTGCTGATGGTGCTGATGCGGCTGATGCGGGTCTCTCAGGCGCCGGTTTTCTCCAATCAGGTCCTGCACCTTCCTCTCGAGATCGTCGATTCTCTGCCTCTGTGTCTGTATGAGGCTCTGCTGGTTTTGCACGATGGTCGTCAGCTCTTTGAGATAAAGCACGGCTTTCATGGGGTTGTCCAGCAAACTCTCCATCACCAACCCTTAGTGTCTGAATCTTGTGGTTTTCTGTTTGCAGAAGGGAGATGGGTAAGAGACAGCCCGTGCCTTCTCTGTGAGTCCCTTACTTAAGAAGTGGAAGGATGCGGATGCCTGTGTTGATGCGGAGGAGCAGAATCAGAGCATCAGGAGGAAGAGGAGGAGCTGTAGTAGGAGCTGGGGGAGGTTTTGCTCAGCCCTGTGGCCAACCACAGCATAGCGTGTGGACTCTTAACATTTAACCCCATCAAGGCCTTCATTTTACTTATCAGCAATATGTAATTATGGAGTCACTTTTCTGCTCGAATTTTATCCATGCATCAATAATAATAATAATAATAAAAATAATAATAATAATAATAATAATAATGATAATAATAATACGCAGGGTATATGGCGGGTAACTGCAGTGTAGGATCTACAGTGTCAGGTTCACTTAATGCAGATTGTTTCATTATGTTCAACTGTGATAATCTGGACTCATACTGTAGTTTGGCCCACCATAAGCAAGTGAACTGGGATATGGAAAGCCAAAGGGCTCATATAGTCCACCCATATTATTTAATTACTAACAACCTACACCAAAAAACTAAACAAAACAAAAATTAATTGCATAGCATTACTTGTTTGCAAAATTCTTTTTTTTTTCATGTCATACATCAATACAATCCTGGCACCTCCTGACCTTCCAAAATATATATGTAATAAATGGCAAGGGCACTTGATATATGAATTAATAAATATGTTTATTAAGTGCAATAAACAATTTTTTTTATTTTTTTATTTTCCCTTCATATTTTTTCTAAGTAGAGAAGTGCCACAACTGTCAACTTCTAGCTTGTTAATGTAAAAACCTTGCAGAAAATAATTTAAAACACCACACAATATATTTGTTCTATTTACATCAATTATATAAACAATGCGTTAGGTCCATTAAGTCACCAATGAAAAAACAAACACAAAACAAACAATTAAGTGGTGTGTGTGTGTGTGTGTATATATATATATATATATATATATATATATATATATATATATATAAATATATATATATATATATATATATATATATATATATATATAAAAGATATTCCTATAAAAATCTTTAGTAAGGACTAAACTAAGAGAAAGACAGAACGCATAAACACGGACATGAACATCTGAAGCAAATGAACAGCTGAACAAATCATCTTCCTGCTGAACGAGGGTTACTGACGAAGCGTCTCAGCCATGTACTGCCTTTTGTAGGTGGCTGTACTCTGCTGTTTATGTAAATTATCATTTTAATTTAAGACTAACCTAATTTGAGATATGCAAATCACCGGCACTCCCGTCTGTCTTAAGGGGGTAGATGGTAGCCAGAGAAAATAAGTTTATTAATATAAAAATAAGACAAGTTTACAAACATGAGACAAAATGTATTTTTTTTTTTAGACATGCTTCATGTTACTGCAGTACTTTTGACTATTGCCATTCTATTTTTGTTGATTGTTTGTTTTGTTTTTAATGAGCCATGTAATGATTTCATCTGATCCGGGATGAATTCGCCTTCTTTGCCCCATGTTGCCAGGACTGTTCGGATCCACCACAACCCTGAGCATGATAAAGGAGTAACTGAAAAATAAAATGCTTTCATTTTGCTTTTGAGACATGACACTGTATGAAAAAACAAAAAATACATAAAAGTCTAAAAAAAAAAAAACTATGGTTTCTGAGCTAATCTCTCTAGACCTAGAGCTAGTCTCAGGTCTTTCTTTCTTCAGCTAAATAATTGACATGAATCCATGTGATTAGATAAACCAGAACAGAAGATCTATTACAAAAAGCAAAATAATTCATGTTTTGAAAACAGTGACTGTTGGCTAGTACCCTGGTCTGTTGAAATACTTGGCTGGGTCTGCACCTGCACTGTAGTCCATCCAGTTGCCTGCCAAAACCCACATTCAAAAACAGTCAGAGAAGCACTTTCAGCAAGAAAATACATATAAATGTTATAATAATAACTATGAGAGACAAAATAAGGGGAAAAAATCCAGAAAATCAAGTTGTAGGATTTTTAAAGAATTTATTTGCAAATTATGGTGGAAAATAAGTATTTGTCAATAAAAAAATGTCATCTCAATACTTTCTTTATATACCCTTTGTTGGCAATGACAGAGGTCAAATGTTTTCTGTAAGTCTTCAAAAGGTTTTCATACACTGTTGCTGGTATTTTAACCCATTCCTCCATGCATCTCCTCTAGAGTTGTGATGTTTTTGTGCTGTCGCTGGGCAACATGGACTTTTAACGAAAAACAGCCCCAAAGCATGATGTCCCCCCCCCCCCCCATGCTTCACAGTAGGTACTGTATGGTGTTCTTTGGATGCATCTCAGCATTCTTTCTCCTCCAAACAAGACAAGTTGAGTTTTTACCAAAAAGTTATTTATTTTGGTTTCATCTAACCATATGCCATTCTCCAAATCCTCTTCTGGGCTATCCAAATGCACTCTAGCAAACTTTAGACGGGCCTGGACATATACTGGCTTGGGAAGGGCAACACGTCTGGCACTGCAGGATTTGAGTCTCTGGTGGCACAGTGTGTTACTGATGGTAGCCTTTGTTACTTTGGTCCCAGCTCTCTGCAGGTCATTCACTAGGTCACTCCGTGTGGTTCTGGGATTTTTGCTCACAGTTCTTGTGATCTTTTTAACCCCATGGGGTGAGATCTTGTGTGGAGCCCCAGATCGAGGGAGCTTATCAGTGGTCTTGTATGTCTTCCATTTTTTTTAAATAATTGCTCCCACAGTTGATTTCTTCACACCAAGCTGCTTACCTATTGCAGATTCAGTCTTCCTGGTGCAGGTCTACAATTTTGTTTTTGGTGTCCTTTGACAGCTCTTTGGTCTTGGCCATAGTGGAGTTTGGAGTGTGACAGTTTGGGTTTGTGGACAGGTGTCTTTTATACTGATAACAAATGCCATTAATACAGGTAACGATTGGAGGACAGAGGAGCCTCCTAAAGAAGAAGTTATAGGTTTGTGAGAGCCAGAAATCTTCTTTGTTTGTAGATGACCAAATACTTTTTTTTCTCTTATTTTGTCTTTCATAGTTGAGGATGAAAATTACAGGCCCCTCTCATCTTTTTAAGTGGGAGAACTTGCACAATTGGTGGCTGACTAAATACTTTTTTGCCCCACTGTAATTTAGAATTGCATCTGAACCATATGTGTTTTGTTTGCAGTTAAAACAAGCTACAACGCTAAGTAACTTCTAGCATAAGGCTGAAACCCAACCCCCTCTCTAAGATCTGAACAAGGGCCCCTACTTTGTTGTGGAACAAGGGATTGTTCACCCTACATAGCACGCTAGGTTGCTATCTTCCAGCAAAATAAGTGGAGATGTAAAGTAATTCTCATATCTTTTTTCAAGATTGTCCACCACCTTCCTTGTTTATTCTCCTCACCTTTGGCTACATATAATAATACTGGTAAAATTTTAAAACTACTTTAAGGCCTGTTAATTACACTAACTACCGGTTGTCAACTTTGCCAGTCACAGTTAGTTAGTTCTGTCAGTCGTGGAAGGTTATGTGTTGGCAGAGCAAAATAACTGGTTAATTAAACAAACAAATCATAATCTGTTGATAATAAATGGTTTGTGGAACGGTTGTATAAAAGCAATATTACACTATTTTACAGCAAGATAGTACTGTTGTGCAGAATATCAGCATAGATCTGATGCGTTTGACACGCTGGCTGTGCCCACGTGCCTATAACTGCATTACAGTGTTGATAACCAGTACAACAGCACTCTGTCTCATGTGATAAACCTATAGCCTTATAACTACATCTGTAAAAGAATAAGCATATAGCTTACATCTCTCCTTCTTTGCAACAGCTAAATAGGGGTAGGGTTGAAGTTTAATTTTTAGAATGGTCGAATCAAATCCTAGACATCTGTGGATTTGGTGCCAAAATTGATGCCATTCCTATAAATAACATTCACAATCTAATAAAGGATAAATAAACATCTCGCAGGTTTAGAGAGGGAAAAACATTTTAGAGGCACTGTAATTGACATTACCGTGTAATTGTAGGATGTGAATTAAGTGTATACACAGTATATAAAAAATATGCCAGTCCTGAGGGGTTAGAGTCCAGCAGAATATGTTTATTTTCCTGTTAAAAGACAACAGGATTGAAGTCACATTTTATTTACCAGGTTTAGTGGTTGGATCTCAGCAGGAAAACCATCAAACAATGGTGGATTCTGGGCTCCATGACAGAAATAATCACCCCATTACTTGGCCATAAGCATCCCAGATGGACTTCAGATGCACCCCATGTGGTTCCTCGCTACCCAAATGGTTTGGCCTGCAGATTTAAGAAAAGGCTTAGAAAGCATGTCTTTACCATAATTAAGTCTGTTCTACAAAGTGAGACTGTGTCTATGTTATTAATTAACCGGAAGCCAAAACATTTACAGAGCTTTTATACTGTTTGACCTTGAAATCTAATGTCGTATTTTGAGAATTTACTTAAATTGAGCATACAGGTGCTAGAAGTGTGAACTAACTGCTGAATTATACTTTTTACTTAGTTCTTTCTAAGACACAAAGCTGCATGAAATAACAAAGGGTAAATAAAATGCGTTAAATGTTAAAAGTTTTTAATAATTTTAGGGATTTCTTGACATGCTAAATGACCAAAAACTTGTTTACTTTAATGGGACTAGGCCATCTGAGAAGAAGATATTCTTCAAACATATTCATAGCTATTTATCAAGTCAAAATACAGACTATGTAAAAACAGACTAAATCATAGGCTTGGTGTAATATTCAAGAGCAATTCACAACAGGTAGAGGCACTTTACTTGTGCCAAAAATATACACTGAGATATATAGACTCACTCCTTTGATTGGTCAGTATGTCTCCTCTACATACTGAATGGTCAAACCATGGTAAAGTGATGATAAAGACTGACAGTTTGGGGGGGTCACGTGTTGCAGGCGATGAGGAAGGACGTGCTTCAGTGAGCTCCTCTAACGAGCTATATTATCAATCCAAATCCTTATTTAATTTCCAACCTGATAGACTATTGAGTAGGTTGAGTAAGCGTGAAGTTGATATCGTTTATGGCAGAATACAATTTTCGCCGAAAGGGAAGTAAATCTCGACCTGCTGTTAACACTCTAGAGGCTAACAATCCCAACACGTTACCTAGCATGGCCGACGATGTGGAAGGTGAAATATCACTACAGACGGTGTGGAAAGAAATTAAAGCCAGCAAAGAAGAAATTAGTAAACAAATCGACAAGGTGACAAATGACATACAAAATAAGTTGGCTCGCATTGAAACCTCTATGTCAACTTTATCCGAACAGATGGTCGAGGTTGAAACCAGAGTAAGCGCGACAGAAGATGACCTAAGAGACACGCGCTTAACAATCAGTCGTTTGGAGAAAGATGTTTCTTATTTAAAAGACAAAGTCCAAGACCTTGAGAACAGAAGCAGAAGATCTAATATCCGTATCATTAACCTACCTGAAAAATCTGAAGGAGGTGATATGGTTTCGTTTCTAGAGCGCATCATACCTGAAACCCTCGGCGCAGAAAACTTTCCTTCTCCTCCTACAATCGAGAGAGCGCACAGAACGGGAAACATATTGCCGAACAGAGCGACTCCGAGGGTAATTGTGGTGAAACTCCTCAACTTTAGAGAGAGACAGAAAATCCTTCAACTCGCGAGAGAGCGAAAGGAAATCTACTTTGACAGTCGGCGCATCCATTTCTTCCCGGATTTTAGCGCGGAGCTCCAAAATGCAAGAAAGGCCTACACTGAGGCTAAACGGGCTCTGAGAGATCGGGGCATTGAATACTCATTCATGTATCCCTCCAAACTCCGGATTACACACAAGGGTAAAGTCAAGATCTTCTCTACACCATCTGAGGTTAAAGACTTTATTGACTCCTTTGGTAAGGATACTGAGGCATCTCCTCCCGAATGAAAACTAAGTCACTATAGTTCTCTTCAAACTCATTTAAATAATGACATTTTATTTGTTACCTTAACCAATCCTTAAAAATGTTGTGTGACTTATATGCTCTTACAGTTTGCTCACTCACTTTTGAAGGCAAAGTTATTAAGATGTGTTATTGATATATGGCTCGTTAGCGATAGCTACAAGTTCGGTAGCATAGAGGTAGTTGTAAGTTGTTTTTTTGTTTTTTTTTTATCTTTATTGGTTACGTATTTTTCCTTCTTTATATTTTTTCTCTCTCGATTTTTTTTTTCCTTTTTTTTTCTTTTTAATTATGTATGCATGTGTTTTTTTTTTTTTTTTTTCTCCCCTCTCTCCTTTGCTTTCCCTCTCGTATTGGTGGATTCGAAGTCTTCTACTGTGTATTGCCTTTGTGCCAAAAAAAAAAAAAATGTTTCTTTTACACTGGGTAAAAATAGCAGTGAATTATTGTGTGTGCAGTTGGGATCCTCTCTCTTATATCTCAGGGCCCAAATTAAATGACTAACTCTTTAAATTGTGTATCATGGAACGTTAGGGGTGTAAATGATTCAATCAAAAGGGGAAAAATACTATCATACTTGAAAAGGATTAACACTGATATAGCATTTATACAGGAGACACATCTCACTGATCAAGAACATAAAAGACTAAGGAGAGAGTGGGTGGGTCAGGTATTTTACTCATCATTTTCATCCAGCGGGAGGGGTGTAGCTGTGTTAATACAGAAAAAGCATCAATTTAACCTAATTAACAAATATTCTGACCACTCTGGAAGATATATAATTGTTGAATGTGAGATAAATGGGGAATATATAACTTTAGTAAATATCTATGGACCAAACCATGACGATCCAACCTTTTACAGCAAACTGATATTACAGTTAGCAACTATTAAGGGCAACTTTATTATTGGAGGCGACTTTAATTTAGTCCTAGATCCTACAAAAGATAGATCCTCAAAAAAAATGTCCAAGATTAAAGCATCTACCATCCTAAATCAAGGAATGACTGATTTAGGGCTGCGTGACATATGGCGTACCCTTTACCCAGATCAAATTGATTATTCATTCTACTCAAATGTACATAAAGTTTACTCAAGAATAGATTTTTTCTTAGTGTCACAAACAATAGAACATCAAATGAAGGATTGTACCTATCTTGCTGCTTCCATCTCTGATCATAATCCTGCTAAGCTTATATGGGAACCAACAACGATTATACCTCAGTCTAAAAACTGGAGGTTTAGACCTTATATTCTTAAGGATTCAAATTTTATTCAGTTTATGACCACCCAAATAAAAATCTTTTTGGAAACTAATGCTAACTCAGCCTCTCATTCCATTATATGGGATGCACTTAAAGCATTTATGAGAGGACACATCCTATCATATGGGGCTTATAAAATAAAAGAAAAGAGAGCAAGACTAAGGGAACTAGAAAAAGAAATAAAAACATTAGAACTAGAGCATTCAACGTCAAATAATGAAAAAACCTTGACACAACTCACTCAAAAACGGGTCCTATATAACAACTTGTGCACTCAAAAGATTGAATCCAATATGGCAAGAACAAAATACCACTATTATGAATTTGGAGACAAAACTAGCAGATTACTGTCATGGCAAATTAAAAAAGAAGAATCGGACCGATATATTCATTCAATTCAATTAAATGATGGAAATTATATTAAAGACCCGAGAGAGATTAATACTTTATTCAAGAACTTTTATGAAGAATTATATAAGACAGATCATAATTGTGGAAATATTGAAGCTAAAATTTTTCTAAATAAATTACAATTACCTAAGATTAATGATGAGGATAATGAATTACTTAATTCTGACATTACTGAAAAAGAGGTACTCAAAGCCATTAATGACCTGGAAAATAACAAGGCCCCTGGTCCAGACGGCTTTCCAGTGGAGTACTATAAGTCTTTTTTAAAACTACTGCTAACACCTTTAACAAACATGATTAAAGAATCACTTGAAAGAGGGTCACTTCCTCACTCTCTGGAACTGGCTACAATAACATTACTCTCTAAACCAGGTAAAGACAGACACAAGTTAGGAGCATACAGGCCGTTAAGTCTTCTCAATGCTGACTATAAAATTTTGACCAAATTACTTGCCTCAAGATTGGAAACTGTCATACCCAAAGTAATACATTCAGATCAGACAGGATTTATTAAGAACAGACTAGGTGCGGATAATGTCAGAAGACTCTTACATATAATTAATTATGCTCAAAAGAAGAAATTGTCAATGTTTATACTGTCCATGGACGCTGAAAAAGCCTTTGACAGAATTGAGCCCACCTTTCTCTTTGAAACACTAGATAATATGGGCTTTGGGTCTAGGTTTACTGGATACCTAAAAACCATATTTAACTCCCCTAAAGCACAAATTCTTACTAATAATATTATGTCTAATACCTTCACTTTATCTAGAGGATGTCGACAAGGTTGTCCTATCTCTCCTTTTTTATTTGCCTTGGCCATTGAACCTCTCGCTGTAGCAGTAAGATCTCACTACGGAATAAAAGGAGTTGAAATCGGTACTAGTGATCACAAAATATCTTTATATGCGGATGATTTGCTGATATATCTGACCAATCCGGAACTCTCTATTCACCCTTTAGTAAAAACATTTAAAGATTATAGTAATACATCTGGTTACAAACTGAACTATGATAAAAGTATAGCTTTTCCCATTAATATATCAGAACAAGAAAAACATATAATTAAACCATTAACGCTATGCAATAACGGGTTTAAATACTTAGGAATTCATATAGAATCAATATTTAACGAGGTATTTAAAAAAAACTACCACACACTCCTAGAAAGAGTAAAAGAAGATATGCAGAGATGGAAGGAACTACCGATATCATTAATAGGCAGAATCAATGTCATCAAAATGAATATTTTGCCTAAATATATGTATAAGTTCCAGTGCCTCCCTTTAAATATCCCAAAATCTTATTTTAAAGAATTAGATAAAGTTTTATCAGGTTTCCTTTGGAAAGGCAAAACCCCTAGAGTAAAGCTCCTTAAACTTCAAGCACCGTATAAGAAAGGGGGATTGAAACTTCCTAACTTTAGACATTATTACCTAGCGTCACAACTTCGGCCTATATGGATTTGGTTACACCCTGATAAGGTTAATGTTAGATGGTTATCAATAGAACAATGGGAGATGGGTGCTATTTCATTAAAGACTATTCCGTTTTTCGAATCAAAAAAAAGATTATCTACATTCACTAGGAACCCATTAATACTTAATACTTATGCTACTTGGATGGAATCACATAAAATATGTGGTCTTGACAACATCCCACTTAGAAATTTACCATTATTAGAGAACCCCGTCGTGCCCCCAGGCATTATTGATGGAACCCTCAGAGCATGGGTACATAAAGGGGTAAATACGTTGGAAAACTTATATGTCAATGACTCTTTAATAAGTTTTGAATTACTATCCCAGATATATGATATCCCAAGAAATAATTTTTTTAAATTCTTACAAGTTAGACACTGGATTAAAGAAATTACTCATAAAACATTTCCCAAAATCCCAATAGCATCACCATTTGAAAATATCATGTTTAATGAGAAAATGACCTCTCCAAGTGGTATAGCTTCAGTAGGATATAACATTTTAACAACTAATTTCAAGTCATTTGATAATAGTATTTTGAAGCAGAGGTGGGAGGGGGATCTTGGCTGCACATACAATTTGGTTGAGTGGGAGTCACTTGTTGAGAGGGTACAGACTACGTTAATAGCTACTAAACACCGTCAAACTCAATTTAATATTTTGCACCAGACATATTATACTCCCCAAAGACTTCATATGTTAAATGGTAACATTTCTTCAAAATGTCAAAGGTGTATATTATATGAAGGAAATCTATTGCACATGCTTTGGAATTGTCATATCCTAAAAGCTTTTTGGGAATATATAATTGATGTTTCCTCAATGGTGATAAGTACCGCAATTCCTGGTGACCCTAGAATCTGGATATTAGGAGATATGGAATTTCTAAATATTTCTAAGCATAAAAAATATTTCATCCTTATGGCTGGAACTGCAGGAAAGAAATGTATATTAAAGAACTGGAAATCGACTCACTCCCCTTCAAGAAAACAATGGATCAACGAACTTGCATCATACTGCACTCCTGAGAAAATACTTTTTAATGTTAGGAAATCACCAAAAACTTTTGAAAAAATCTGGGGCTCATTTTTGGAGTATTTACCGGCTATTAAAGTAAATTAGATGCAGGGGGGTGGGGGGCGGGGAGAGAAGGGAGGGGAAGAAATTTCATGTACGTATATACAAGTATATGTGTATGTATGAACACGTGTTTATAATTTATTATTATCATCCCCATTGTTTTTTTTTTTTTTTTTTTTTTTCTCTTGTTTTTTGTTTTTTTTGTTTTGTGTGTTTTTGATATTATTTACCCTGTTGTTTTTTGTTTTTATGGAAAGAAAAAGAGAAAAAAGGTGGTTGTATTGTTACAAGTACACTATATGTTATGTTTTACATATGTTTTTTTTTTCTCTCTCTTTAAAAATAAAGCTATACAAAAAAAAAGACTGACAGTTTGGCAGCTTTATAGGAACAATCAGAGAGAAAGAGCAATCAAGCGGAAAAAAAGAGCAGTACGAAAACTATTGTACATCAACTGTGTGACATTACCTCTTAATAAGACTCGTGCAACACCATAATTCTTTTCATCTTAACTCTTACTGCCGTGTGCCTGTTTTTTCTACTTCAAAGCAATCATGTGCATATCACGATTGCAGCCTAATTACCCCACATTGATTCGGCAGGTTTTAGAAAAGGGAGTCATTCTTCACACAGAAACTCCCTTTCTCTCTCCCCTGCAGAAAAAAAGTCATTGGCTTCCACCTTTCATCCCACACTTAGCTACATCACTACAGAGCAGTAACACAGGCTGCCAGATTGTTCCCGATCCCACACACCCTAGATTTCAGATATTTCAAAAGCCTCTCTCTGGAAAATGAGGCACCTGAACAGTTTCACAGTTTTATATCCTTTCCTTCCCGGACTCATTACTTTCTTGTACACAGTGAACTGTCACCTACATTAATTAGCTGCTATCTACTTCCTCATGTCTGCACAACTGCATATTATATTTCATGCCATAAAATTTGAACTGCTTAATTACACACAGAATACTAAAAGTGAGGTACTGTCTATAATACTGCTTGCACATTTATTGTAATTTCTTGTTTATTTACCATTTTAGCATAGTTTATTTAGTTCTTCCCTGTGCTGTAATTCTATCCAGAAAGTCCTATAAATAAGGACATTGGAGTTACGAACTTCCAAAGATACGAACATGCGTTTATATGTTAATAAAGAAAGGTAGATCGCAGACACTGTCATGTAGCGTGCATCCTCTGCAAGTGCAGGACGAGCACAGGATGTCCGGAAGCCAGTATTGAAGCAGTAGCGATGAAGCTGGTACTGTGAAGTACTGTAGCGCCAAGCAAAAGACATTGCTCGTTCTTTTAACAAGTATCATTCAACCATTGGCATGTTTCTAAATGACACTGTACTATAATATACTGTTTGTAGCCAATTGCGTTAGTACCCTAGTACCTGGACAATGTTTGTTGGACTTACAAACAAATTGGACTTATGAACGATCCCCTGGAACTGCACTCGTTCGTATGTAGGGGATTTACTGTACTGTTGAATAGTCTCACATTCCATATACAACAAACAAACTTTGTTGTTTGATACCATATTAAGCAGTTAAATAAAAAAAATACATTTTTGTACTTGATACGTTTTGCAATCTTTCACCCCCTAAGAACAGGGGATAGAAACTGACATATATAATCCCCTCAGCTGATATTTTTACTTCATATTATCACAATGCTGTAGCTGAAGTGAAAAAAGTCATCAGCAAAGTTCAAAAGATTTTGTCTACTTTTGAAAGAGAAAAGTCTTGGGGCACCAGCTCCTTTTTTTTCTTCTTCTGAAAAACTATGTTTAATTAAGTGCAGATATTCGTGTTCATTGCTATGTATTGAAGCATTTAATGACATTTAATGAGTCTTAATATTTATGTCTGATAAAAATTCTTTCATGGTATTGAGGGTGAAAAGAGAACGTTTAAAATGAATAAGCAAGATATGGTTCATTCACTAACAAGAACCAACATTTCTACAGAAGGTTTCACAGCTTTATAAAGTGCTGCTTTTTTATAGATGGGTTTTTAAAAAAAAAAAATCTATAAAAGCTATCGCTTGTTAAAATTCATATTCCAAAACTATGGGTATAGATATGAATTTGCCATTTGAAAACAAGGGCTTGACCATGCATCCTGCTGGAACAGTTCTTGAGTCCTTTAGGCCCAGACAAAATGGAATTTTAAAGCCACATTACAGACAGTTACTCAGTAAAATTTCCAGTGTAAAATTATTGCTCACATTGTTGACACCCTATATATATATATATATATATATATATATATATATACACACACAGTAAGGTATATTAGGTTTATGAACTGGTTATAAAGAACAAAAACAGTAACAACAAGACAAAAAAAGTGTGTTTCCATTATCAAATGTGTCATTTGACGTACTGTTAAATAATTTAACAAAAACAGATTTTGGATTAAATATAGATATTCAGTATCTACAGAGGCCATAAAGGTTCTGCAATCATTCTTTGAAAATATATATAAATAAATAATCTTTATTATTTATAAATCACCTAATTATACATAAATATGGTTTGGACTTACTAAATGTTTGTGAATGTTTGCAGGGACATGAAATATAAATTTGACACTGGACCATTTAAAGCATATTGATATACAGTAATTGAAAACTTTGGCTTCATTAGTCTGAATTCATAATAATAAATTAACTTTTTACCTTTACTTAAGCCGCCATTAGTCTAAATCTATATTCAATACATAAACAACTAATAGCTGTCTATAGAAATTGTAATAGTAATTTTAATAACGTAACCTTAGTTCACATGGCAAAAATTGCTATTTAGACATCTTGGAAATCTTAGTTAGGAAAGAAGTGAATAAAAAACAAAAGGTGACTAATATTATTATTTTTTACTGCCATTTAATACCATTATTACATTAAACACAGCTGTGAGCCCAGATGGTCTGTTTATCAGAATGTACATTTGTGTGCCAAAGAAAATGAGGTGCTGGATGCCCGTTTCCATTTCTGGACAGCATGGACGATTTTGTGGTGGAAGGGATAGGCTTTGTCTTGCTTATTATGCGAGTGTGATCACACTGTAATTGGAGCTCACTTTTGTTTGTGCATTTAATTACTGAAAGTTTAAATCTGCTTTCTTACATGAAGCTATGGATGGCGGCCGTGCAGATAGAAAAGGGCAGATGAATTCCTTTTATTTCATGACAGCGGGTTATAATTAACTCAAACATTCTTTTAAATACAATTATAGCATTCCCCAAATAATTCAGCATAGTTTAGTATGCTGAAAGGGGTTTGTTAAACTAATCCGTGATTAGGCTTAGACTTTTTCCATTTGCCATGTTCCACACAAAGACACTTTATAAATATTCCTATAATGTACATCAGTGTGTCCAATATTATGACCAGGTTTAATTAACAGGGATGAGTTATTTAGATGAAATCCGTTTGTTTTAACATTATTTTAATTTAACCATTATGTATTAATTTATATTTTTTACTTTTATCACTTCAGCACAGTCATGCAACATGTAACACAACATGTAACACACACAGATAGAACTGATGGAGCAGCTGCTTTACAACACTATCTGAAAGGTGATGAACGAAATCCAAATGTAATGTCTTGCATTTCTGTTAAGTTATCTATCAATTTCATTTCATTTTTTCCCCTTTTCACTTGTGAAACGAAATCACACTCTAAGCTTGGGGTAAGGAAACTCCTGAAGTCACCTTGTTTCCATGGCAACAACTTGGCATTCTCGTCTGCTGTGTTACATGATTAAAGAAAAACGAACAATAAGCAAAGGGAGATTACAAAAAAAATAGATAAATGCAAAAAATTGAAAGATAAAAGATCAGAGTGTATGACTTAACAAGCTCTACAGTGATTTTTGATCTGTCTGAAAGGATACAACGATTAAACAGGACTATCCACCTGTGGATTTTAGATAACCCTGCTCAAATCACTGTCTGTATCTGTGATAATAGGGGAAACTCCCAACACAGATTCTATAATCTGTGCAATGATTGTGTCCTTGTTCTAACTGTGTGCTGAATAATAATAATTAGTTTTCCTAATATGTAGTGCCTTTTCCTAACACGCTGATATTTTACAATAGAAAATTATTTAGGAAGGACAAACAGAAGGTTTTTGGAAGATGTCTATGGACAAATTATTAAATATTTTAGATAGAGACCTTGGGTGAAGTCAGGCTTTATTAAGTGCTACCTTGAGTCATTGGTTTTAGTCCTATCTGTGTGTGTGTGTGTGTTTTTTTTGTCATATACAGATAACAACGAGGCATCATTACCGTAATGAAATTCTTAGACCCGTGTTCCCCAACTTTACATAAACATATAAATATAAAAATATAAAAAGGGGATTTCAAAGGTATATGTATGTGCAAGTAAGCTAAAGATAATTTAGTATTTACATATAACAGTGCAAGATGCAATGAAGTATTTTAAATATATATTTAAAGTGGCATTGTTTAAAGTGACATTGTTAAGAGTTCAGTAGTTGTGGTGAGTGTATATTGGTGTGTGCAGAATGTTAGCAGTTCAGAAGCCTGATGGCTTGTGGATAGAAACTGTGTGTGTGTGCACATGGGCGTGCAGCAATTAAAATATTAAATGATATTAGTACATTGCTCTCTTATGACCAAAGCCAGAAATAGATGCAGCCAAAGGTTAACTTTTAGCTTTATGACTTTTATATCTGACTACAGAATATTTAATTAGTTATCTGATTTACATTTTTTAATAACCACTAGCTTAATAAATGCGAATTTTTTTAGTTATTGAAAGTACTGTACAAAAAAAAAAAAAATCAATATACAGAAAGTAAAAACGAAAGGTCAACACAGGCATGCGGTTCTTGATAGTAAGTGCATTTGTCACCATTGTATAACGCTCATACCTTTTTTAACCCCTGCCCCTCTTTAAATGCTTTTTTACATGCAGTCAGGTAAGCTTGTCCTAGGGTGTCCCTCGGTTCCTGAGAATGAATCTGTGGACGCAAAGGTAAAGGTTGTGCATGTAAACAAGATGTTCTTACTATGCACTTCTATTGGCCACGTATTGCATTAAGATATAGTACAATTTCATATTTTATGGTAAAACAATGTAACAAACATTACTTTACCTTCAAGCAATGTAACCATTTAATCATGTTTGTTTAAAATAATTGCTACAGCCATTTTTATGGTAGCTACTGTAATTAGGCTAATTAAATATTGAGCACTCGTTCACTAGCTGCTTAAATGGGTCACATTACCTTAATAAACCTTAATTATTATTCTTCATATCACATTGCAAAATGTAAAATTGACATGTTTTAGTTAATAATTTGTTGCTAATGATGTGATAGAGCTCTTATATTACAACTCTTACTGTTGTGTTACATTACATTACAACAGTTTGTTTATTCCTTAATTCCGTTTCCATCCAAGCTCAACCACACAAAGCTCCACCTCTCAGAAATTATTATGGTCAGCAGAGCATGTTCCACATGAGTTACAGCATGTAGTGAGCAACTTTTCAAATTCATTGATTTAGTTATTTAGAAATGTTTTCCTATTCATTCATTTATTTATTCACTCATTTATTCATTCATTCATTTATTTATTTATTTATTTATTTTTTTTTTTTGAAAGTATCTGGTCATTTAGCACTTGATTTGGCTCTGTGTTTCTTTATTATTACTTAAAACTGGTAGAACTTGAGAGTAAAGGGTATAAGAAAAGAGGAACTAAAAACAAGTTGTGCAAGGTCAGAGATGTACGAAGTATGTAAAGACTTGGACACAAACACACACAAACAAAATGCTGTGTTACAAACAAATGTTTGATCTGGATATGTAATTTCAACTTTATGTTGTGTTTAATGACACGCAATTTATAATAGCACAGTGAGATCTGTAATAATCAGTTTTCAAAAGCACTGGCAATTTCAGCACCAAACCCATTATAAGGCGACAAAGAAATGCTGATCAACTGGCTTAGGTGTGTCAGTAATACTGACAGAATAAGGTTACACTAGGAATCACTGGCCTACTTTAAAACTATGCATTCACTTTTGCATGTTTTATTTACAATATTTATTGATTTTTTTAATTTTTTTATTAATGTCTATTTTATCACACTTAAGTACGCTCCATCCCCAGTGTAAACAGGGTTATGGGCTGCTGCAAGTTTCCTCACTTATTTCTTTACGCACCCCATCTGGTTCAAAACCATTCTGGTGTTGTCAGCAAGCGTGATTTCAAAACACATAATTACCCCACAGATCACACCCTCAATTAATTGACTTTGTGACCGAGACAGGAATTTGTTTAGGATGTTACCACAGAAGAAGGTGGAGATACAGGTGTGGTCTTTCTCCCAACGTTAGTTATAATGTAAAATCATAATACATGGCATTTAGTGCTGTATGAACAGCCTAACACGTTAGAGCCATTGGAGGTCATTGTCAAGATCTGAATAAAATGGAACGACTTAAAATTTTAAAAGGATATTTAAACTTTGGAAAAGTGGCAGTGATCAGAACATTGTTCCTGTTCTTAGTAACACTGATCGTATTCACGTATTTTACAGTTTTTCGGGATACTGGCAAAAAGTTTCCCGATTTTGGTGAGTAGTCTATTAAAAAAATAGAAAAAAATCATGCTGTATTTATTAAGGTGTGTATTCATTCATTTAAATGTTGTACAAATTATTCAGCTAACAATTTAAAGATGTTTTTTGAATTATTGCTGAATGTTTTTGGTTCTTAAATTCTAAATATAAAGAATGTATTGTGTACAGTTTGAGCTTTGCATTCCATACAGTATAGAAAACCTGTGCTGTGACTTTTTATTTTTCAAATAAAGAGTTCAAAAAATTTATATCATTTAAAGAATGTGTTATGTTATGTTGATACATTGTTACAGAATAAGAAAATGTAAAAAACTCTATAGTAGTTAGTTAGTTAGTTACTGTAGTTAGTTAGTTAGTTAGTTAGTTAGTTAGTTAGTTAGTTTGTATGGCACCTTTAAAGGGCAAAACATTACAACGTGCTTCAGAGAAGTAGCAATAAAATAGAACACATACAACAGCGTACAAACACAACATTAAAAATATGAAACATAGATAAATAGGTAAATCAGGAAAAAATAATAAAGGCATCCATAATGTTCACTGATCTTAAATCCAATGGGAGAATGTTTCAGGATTAAAGTACTACAACTTCAAAAGAGCAATACTAAAGGATTACTTTCGGTTGTGGTGATTGTGCAACGTTAAAGCAGTAAAACCTGACCTGTGTGTTCTAATTTACGTGCATAGCATTATGTTTTCTTAGTTATTTTAAGTATAAGTTATAGTTTCTAAGTAATGTCAGCAAGAATCCTCAAGTAGGCTGTGGAATATAAATGATGCTTACTTGGTACTAATGGGACAAAAGTGTACCAAGAAAATCTCCCTCGCACCATTAGACCACCACTACCAACTTGAACTGTTGATGCAAAGCAGGATGGATCCATGCTTTCATGTTGTTGCCAAATTCTGACCCTACCATCCAAATGTTGCAGCAGAAATTAAGCCTCATCAGGCCAGGCAACATTTTTTTTAATCTTCTGTTGTCCAGTTTTGGTAGGTCCATGTGATTCATGGCCTCAGTTTCCTGTTCTTAGCTTCTGCTGCTGTAGTCCATCTGCTTCAAGGTTCAATGGGTTGTGCGTTCCAAGATGCTCTTCAGCCTACCTTGGTTGTAAAAATCTGTTCACTGAGTTACTGTTGCCTTTTGATTACTTTAAACCAGTCTGGACATTCTTCTCTGACATCAACCAGGCAATTTTACCTAAAAAGCCTGTCACTCCCTGAATATTTACTCTTCTTTAAAACATTCTTTGAAAATGCCAGTAATGTAGATCAGCAGTTTTGAAAATATTCAGCTTGGTATCATTAACCATGACATGTTTAAAGTCACTTAAATCACCTTTTGTCTGCTGAATTTTGGACGTGCTCTCTCAAGTAAAGGAATCACTTAAAATAAACTAAAATATAAAATTCACTAAAATATATTAAAATAAAAATATACTAAGCAACCCATACTTTAATAATGAATGTATTAATTATCAATTATGACCTTGGTGTTTCTGGAGGTCCAGGTTTATCTCAATACGTTTACAAGTAATAAAAGAGCTTATTTTGTTTTCAGTATAAAGTGTTTCTAATTATATAAGTATATTTCACTACGAAATGAAAATTATAGACATTTTTGCACAAATTTAAAAAAAATGGACAATATCTGCCAAAAGATATGCCAACATAAAGCTGTTTGTGTTTCAGAGTTCTGGGAAATGCCTGATGATATGCAGTCTTCAGAGCAGAAGGTGCATGCATACATGTTTAGACTTATTTTAAGACGTTTACACTTCATTTTATTTACATCATATTCTCTGTCATCCTAATGATTTTAGATGATAATAAATGGACAGCCGAAATGGAAACCTGAGGTGCAAAGACTCTCTCTCTTTTTATTCTTCTTTTTAAATTGTATGAGGGTGGTTGTTTAAAAATATGACATTCGAACTGACTTGCGAACTTGTTCTGTCAACAGTATTTGGGTCAGGTGAACATGCATGTTTTTGAAGACTGGTGTGGAGGATCTGTGGACCAGCTAAGAAGAAATGAGTTGTTTCCTATGTTCCCCCATGTTAGTAACATACCACACACACACACACACACACACACACACAAACGGTTATAGGCCAGCATAATTCTTGACATTTGATCCAGTACATCCTACCATTTTTTCCCTTCTAAAATTGCCTACACAACAAAATGAAACACTATGATACTATGTATGGGTAATCATAAATTATCTTTATAATTTATATAAATTATATTTAAATTAAGCCATTTAATCACAATTAAGTGAAAATAATTCTTATTTGCCCACAATAATTTTTATTTGTTCATTTTCTATGCTTATACTTTATGTTAAGTGTACACAATCATATCCATTAAAAATTCTGTTTCTTGATAACAATCTATAATTTTGTCATTATGATTTTAGTCACGTACTACAATCAAAAGGCTTGCTGTGTATCCTGGATGGGAAAACTATGGGCTGAGAATCTTTGGATACATTCATCCTGTAATAAATGGTACATACTGAAAAAATCCAGTAAAATGTTATGGGCTTGCTTTAAGCTGAAAATTTTATTTTTATATAAAATTTCTCCACCTCTAGAGTGTCTTAATATTTTCTGGTTGCTCTTTACCAGGAGAATACTTGTTTGCCATTGCTTCTGATGATAACTCTGAGTTTTGGCTAAGTTCAGATGAAAACACCAAAAATCTAAAACTCATTGCTTTCCTTGGCAAGGTAAGAATTACTGTTATACTCCTTATCTCATCATAAGGGGCTACTCCATCAAACTCAGAAAGACAGCACACTAGAACAATAATATACTGTATGTAATTATATTCATTCTGAACCATGAAGTAAGATATTATCACGTCAGTAATTGTAGCTACATTCAATTATTAGACATGTAATATATATTAAAATGTACTACTATGTTAAGTACGTCATGCCTTATTGCCACTGTACATTTTTGGTCAGGCAGGAAATGAATGGGCTGCACCAGGGGAATATGAGAAATTTGCATCTCAGATATCTGAGCCTTTAGTGTAAGTTTTTTTATTTTTTTTTTTTTTTTTTACTTACACTACTAAAAATGGAAAACTAAAAATCATGAACTTTTGTTGTGAACTGTTTGATTCTGATATAGTCGCTCTTTTTAGGCTTTCAAAAAAACAACGATATTACTTTGAAATAATCTACAAGCAAAGTGAAGAAATGGATCATGTGGAAGTTGCAGTACGTATACTTTCATTTATATGACATATTTGACACGTACGTAACTTATTAGGGACTATCTATCTATCTATCTATCTATCTATCTATCTATCTATCTATCTATCTATCTATTTGTCTGTCTGTCTGTCTGTCTGTCTATCTATCTATCTATCTACAGTATCTGTCTATCTATCTATCTATCTATCTATCTATCTATCTATCTACAGTATCTGTCTATCTATCTATCTATCTATCTATCTATCTATCTATCTATCTATACCTCCATCCATTTATCTTACTTCTAAGATAAGATAATGTTGATAAGGAGCAAATTTAACAAATGTCCTTATATTAAGGTGTGATTCCTCACACAATGAATGTTAGACACTGATCAACATAAGCCTCATCAATTTAAATCAATTGAACTTAAATGTAATCAAACAATGATGATCAGAATAATTCACATTATCATTACTATGCATACACAAGAGGAACACATTCAAGTTTTAATGTTGTGGCCAATCGGTCAATGCAATTCTACAAACTGCAGGCTTTTCAAAACTCAAGTGTTTCTTTTTTATATGTAGGGAAGCTACACTATGCTCATTATTGTATAGGATCCTCCCTGTACAGCTCAGGCCCTTTAAGCTATAACTCCAAAAGACCTTTAGAGGTGTGCTGCGGTGTCTGGCACCAAGACAGTAGTGGAGGATCTTTTGGCCTTCCTGTTTTGCCCAGCATTGACTTTTTTAGCAAAGTGTGCTACACTGGCTTTTCTGTGGGATCGGGCCAGATGGGCTAGCTTTTAATTTCTACAGGCATCAATGAGCCTTGGGTGCCCATGATCACATTACCACTTTACTTGTATATAATATCAGTGTTATTCAATTCCTCTAGCAGTGGTGTTAATATTATGGCTGATCAGCGTATAGTAGAAACATAAAAATTTCACAACGTTAAAGGTTTTCCCAAGCCAACATATGCATTTCATTATGTGTCTTGACATAATAAAGATCAGTAGTACATGTTGTTTAAACCATGTGTTTTTAATCCTAAGCCACACATTTTCTTAAATTATATTAAACTGTAAGCAAAGTGTTTCATCCTGTATTTAATCATGGTGTTTTGTCTTTCTAAAAATTTCTAAGAAGTCTTTTTAATAATCTTTCTCTTTTTTTTAGTGGCGTCTCAACAAAGAGGAAAGCAATTTTGAAATTATTACCTCAGAGTATCTCTCGCTCTACAGTGGTAAGTGATACATGTGTATGCATGTATATAGACATATATAATATCGTTGTTGGTCTTTCGGCTGCTCTCGGCAAGGGGTCGCCACAGCGGAATACCCAGTCCGCACTACAACTTGGCACAGGTTTTACGCCGGATGCCCTTCCTGATGCAACCCTCCCATTTTATCCGGGCTTGGGACCGGCACTGCATCCAGTGGCTGAGGTTTGGGCACAGGCAGGGAATCAAACCCTAGCCTTCCGCATGGCAGGCGAAACGCTTACCACTGAGCCACCAGTGCCCATAGAGATATATAATAGTTTTTTCAAAACAGTTAGGACAGCCACTGTAAACATGTTAATTTGTACTGAGTAGTTAAAAAAAATATTTTCATTAATTCAGCTCATTAAGACTCACTTAGTGAATATTATAAACACAATAGATAACTTGAATAAACCATGTATTTCAGCATTAATGCATTGGAATTAAATCAAATAATTAATATACTTAATTGAGTACTACTTGTATTAATTAATGTTTATTGTAATAATATTTTATTTAGTAGGACAGGTTAACTTTGTTTTAATAAAAAATTTAAACATTCATGAATTTCATTAAAGTTTAAGGAGTTGAGTTCAATTCCCATTACAATCAAGGAGAGACATGTATTGGCCAATACTCAACGTCTCTCACTTCAAAATCACTTTGGTAAAATGTACATGCCAAATCAATACATGTAAAAACTCGTTTTCTGCCTACAGATGAGTCTTCTCTACTGGCAGTGGACAATTATTTAATCCCTCAAACAGCAGCAAGTCAAAGACTGAACATTGATCACATCACTAGACCTGATGTGGACATGGTCAAAGAAGATCCACGAGACATCATCTATAAATGTAAGGGATTCATGAGTTGATGAGCGAATACTGTATACTGTATATACAATAATCAGCCATAAGATTAAAACTCAAAACATTAAGCCTTGTATTGTGTGGGTTCCCCTTGTACTGCCATGGCCCCTCTGGGCACGACTCCACAAGACCTCTGAGAAGTGATGTGGAGTCTGGCACCAGGATGGTACTGGGGGATGCTTTGTTTGCTGTTATGACCTGTATGGATCAGACTTATTTGCCCAGTGAATTCCGTTGATGCTTGGTCAAAGATCTGAGGTTAAACAACCTTTAATTCTTTGCCAGATAACCCACATATGTGGCAGGCTGTGATGTACTGATAACTTTCTATCATTCTAGCCAGCATTCAGCTTTTCTGTGGGATTGGGCCAAACAGGCTAGCATTTGGTCCCTACAGGCATCAATGAGCCTTGAGTGCCCATGAGCCCATCACCCATCACGCACTCGTATATATTTGATAATGTTATGCAATTTACCTGGCAGTGGTGTTAGTGTTGTGGTGTACAGTATGTCTAAACACAGCATTGAACATAAACAAGTTGGTGGGTTGTTAATTATTGGTAGATTAACGATTGCATTTATTTTAGCGCAGGATTATTAAACCTAATTTCTTTTTTTCCTTTCCAGTGCCACTGCTGCATGAATCTCTTCTGAAAGACGTGTTTCCTGAATGTCCTTACTATCCTATTTACATATATGAAAACTCTACCATCGAGAGATATGATGGAATAAATCATGTGAGTACAGATTATTTTTATTTATTTATTTATTTCAGAAAAAGATGTAGGAGAAGAAGAGTACTTTAACTCTAGTTTTCTTAAACGCGAGAATAAAATATAATACAGAGCAATCAAGAATAATTAATAAGTAAATGAGGAACCTGGAATTACCTAATGTTTGGCATAAACTGTTCCAAGAAGTCATCTGGGGTTTTCTAAAATACAAAAGTCACACGAGAATCATTTGGTTTAATTATTATATAAAATATTTGATTTATTTAAGGCGTCTATG